>NW_018164529.1:549195-560189 GCF_001263595.1 Phalaenopsis equestris
CAAGTTGGGCATTTCACATAGAATTGGATAGATATCCATTCTAAATGAACTATGGATCAATGAAATCCCCATTTTGGGCTCTCATGTATTGATCTTAATTAGTGTATTGTGAAGATATAGTAAGGGTATAATGTACCTTAACTTCAAATCAACACTCAGGGTCAATCCTAAGGCCAAGTAACCCTATAGGAACTTTTCTTGAGCTCTCTTATAATGATTTTAACTACCAAATATTAGAGGTTAGAACCAATATGTGGAACTTCAAGTTGAGTAAAGAGAAGAGTTTTGAGTTTCTAATGGTGAGGGTACCCTTTCTAGTTTTCTAAGACTAGTCTTTAGGAAAGTCCTATGGCTAGACCTAGGCTACTAAAGAAGTTTCTAGACCTCGACCAAAAGTGAGGTCAACAATCTGTTAAAATTCTTTTAAAACAGCCAAATCCCCATTAAAATCAACGCAAGTATACACATCGCTCAAGTAATAAAGGGCTCTAATGGAATCCTAGATATCGATCTCACAGGGAAGTTGGAAAATCCTTGAAGTAAGTTTTTAAAATATCTGCCGTGTGTAATTTTAACTAAGTAAGGTGTGAAGTTTGAATATTAACAACTAAGGTAAATGCTATATTAAATGCAGTTGAAAAACAACTTCCAAATATTAGAGGTTAGAATCAATATGTGGAACTTCAAGTTGAGTAAAGAGAAGAGTTTTGAGTTTCTAATGGTGAGGGTACCCTTTCTAGTTTTCTAAGACTAGTCTTTAGGAAAGTCCTATGGCTAGACCTAGGCTACTAAAGAAGTTTCTAGACCTCGACCAAAAGTGAGGTCAACAATCTGTTAAAATTCTTTTAAAACAGCCAAATCCCCATTAAAATCAACGCAAGTATACACATCGCTCAAGTAATAAAGGGCTCTAATGGAATCCTAGATATCGATCTCACAGGGAAGTTGGAAAATCCTTGAAGTAAGTTTTTAAAATATCTGCCGTGTGTAATTTTAACTAAGTAAGGTGTGAAGTTTGAATATTAACAACTAAGGTAAATGCTATATTAAATGCAGTTGAAAAACAATGTTAACTAACTAAGAACTAACTTTCAAAAGTAAAATAACAAAAACTAAACAAAGTTTTTGTTTACTAAACATAGTTTTTGTTTTGACAAAAATTTCAAATTTAAGAAAGTATAAAGAACACCGGCTAATCCAGATTTTTGTCCTTAATTCAATGGTTAGGCTGGGAGGATACCGACTATCACTCAAGCGCTCCCACTACACCCTCAATTGAGGGCTTACAACCTTACATCAGTTTCCAATCAACTGGACCAAATTAGGGATGCTAATCTGTCACCTTAAAATCTCCAATTCTACATCCAACAAAGTATATTTCCCTATTTATTTGCACCTAATCCCATGAATGCCATACTCTCCTATGAAATCAAATGTGATTCTCCCTACATTGTAGAAATCATATCCGTTTTCAGAACATATGTTTCTCAACAAGTTTTAACATTTTGATTTGTTAGATCAAAAAGTAAATGAAGATCAGAGTTCAAATTATCACCAATTATTGATATTTAAAACTGTAGAGAAAAAAATCAATTCTTCACAAAACCATATCTCAAAGTAGGGAGAATGATAAAGAAAACTTCTCAAAATTCATGAGAAAGATACGAAGAATCACAAATTTCATATATAAAAATAAGTTTACAAAACAAAAAAAATAAAAGAAAAAAAACTGCCTTACTTCGCAAAAAGTTGTCTCTAGCGCATGATGCGACAATCTGGCGCATGCCACATCATGCGCCAGTTCTATGTGAAACGGCGCAACATGGACCGTTCTGGTGCATCATGCGCCAGAATTCCAAAATTCGTTGTTTTGGCTCCAAATTTCATTTCTTTTTCCATTTTTGCTCCAAATGCCTAAAAAAGATATAACTACAACAAAAAAAAATGAGAATACCCTTCTTTAAATTGCAATATCACCAAAAGATAAGCATAAAATATGTACTTAAAATAATATATTATTTTGGTGTATCAGTGTGTCTACCCATTGGGATAGATGATTTGCTTACAGTATTAGGCTCATTTATTTAAACTACTGAGGAAATGAGATCGATCCAGTCTTATATTTTTAAAATCTAAAATACCACTTTTTCGAAATTATGTATATAAATTGAATTAAACCGGGTGTTGGAATTTCTATTTCGGTGAGATACAATTTCCAATTTGACGGCCGACAGATTCTGGAGACTATGCTGGGGAATAATTTCTCTCTCCATTTAAATTAGTGAATATTGTTCTCATAAATTGGTAATGTGTCCATGTCCCTTATGTACCAAATTACCCTTCTTTCGTTGACATGCTTAACCTATTTCTTTCTTGGGTAAGTACGGTTAACTCTTTCAAACTTCAGGATCGTTTGTTTAGCGACCTTTAGATATACTGGTTGAAGAGTTCATTAGGATTTTTATCTTTGTGTGGGGTCAGGCCCCTCAATAGGTGTGTTGGTGGACTAGTTCTGCCTGGGCATTGTGCGTTGTAAAGTTAGTCTTGCACTTGGTCCTAAACTTTACTTTCCCCTTCAAGTTTGGTTTGTTACTTTGTAAATTAAATTGAATTGTGTCGTGTTGTGCTTGCTCTTTGACCTTTCTTATTTAATTAAATTATTCTATTTTCAAACTATTTTTACTAAATTTTAAATCTTCACAAACTAAAAAATTAAAATAAAGACTTGCCCAATCAACATATCGGTCTTTGTTAATTTTTAGTCTTTACGCTAGAATTACAACTTGTTGGCCAAATAACTAACCCCAGAACTTTCTTTTTGAAGCTGCTGCAATGGCATTCCCCATGCTTTCTTTCTCCAACAAATTGCCAACTACTTACAATGCTCACAATGTCGCTCCCACCATTAATTTTGAAACTGGATTCGATGAACTTAAAGTTGTTCTCTGAAAAGCCCCGTTCATCATAATGAAGGCTGCCACTCCAAAAGTTCATGAGCCTTCCGTTGAATTTAACCTGAACTATCCCCATGATTTCCCTTCCTGTAAGAAGGTGAAAACTGCTGCTCCTCCAACACTTGTTACATTTGTTGTCCCCTTTTCCGTCAAAGGAAAAGAGGTCATGATTGTTGAAGCTACAAATGGAGAATTCACCAACCTGCCATCGGCATTTGAAATTGGATCAAGTTTGAAGTCTGCACCGTAAACTCGATCTCAAAGTAGAAACCACAGTAAAAAAATTTGGAAGGCTGTTAAGGCACAATTTCATTAAAAGATGCCCGTTGATGAGTTTCCTC
The DNA here is from genome assembly GCF_001263595.1 of Phalaenopsis equestris. NCBI lineage: Eukaryota > Viridiplantae > Streptophyta > Magnoliopsida > Asparagales > Orchidaceae > Phalaenopsis > Phalaenopsis equestris. The sequence continues at coordinate 552,491 of NW_018164529.1, forward strand.
ATGAGGAGTGACTTTGGTTAATGGAGACCTCTCTGCTCTTGCGAGGGAATATGTTCCACCGTTTAATGGATACTGACGGATATGAAAGTATTCAAAAAATTTCTGCTACCTTACCCTTACTTCTCAGTCTTGATGAGGAGAAGGAAGAGCCTACTCCTATAACCAAAGTTTGTACAGTGTTCCAAAGGTTGGCCGCTAAAGAAGGATGTTCAGTGGTTGAACTGCTTAAGTGAGTTGAATGTACGGTGTCCCCTCGAATGAAGAAAGAGATTTTAAGGGATGTCAGATCTGCCCGACATTCTCAAAAGTCAACTAATGTTTTGCGAGCTCGTATTCCACTTCAGATTCTGTGTGGGGACTCGAGTTGATACTACCATATTTTACTACTACAACTGCTATAAGATTTGTAGGACATCAACCGGTCAAGTCATGTCTAGGTCCAAAGATACCTTCAATTATTGCTCGAGGTAAAGAATTCACCCGACACTGTATTTGGTCTACACTGTGGGAAGCTCACCTCTCACCAACATGTTGATGCCTCTGTTGAGACACACCGTCTCAAGACATCACTGTCAAAAAAAAGGTATGGGTACTCAAGGTTACCGTACCAATACGGTTTAATGAGCTCATAGTGCAAGAGTGTGGAATGAAGCAAATGTCCAAAGTATCATACATTGTTGCAGTTATTGCTACCATGTCTGATGAACATGGGGAGGATGTTAAGGAAAATCCTCTAGATCTCAAAATGGTCCTAAAAGAAATAATTGAAGAGAAATTGGAAAAGCTCAGGGCTAAAATTGTCGAGTTAACCAAAGAAAATAGAGTATCCATTGATGATGATGAGGTTTTTGATTTTAACAATTATCTTGATAAAGATTTCATGGATAGACATGTCATCGAGACTAGAGCTGTCGCATCTGCGTGCGATGCCCAACCTCTCTTCGAAGGGAACACCACAGATGATTTGTGCAGGGTTGTTTTCATAAGGGATGAACAAATCAATCAGATGGAAAAGAGAATGGATGAGATGGTCGCCACCCTGGCCATGGTGGCTACAGTTAATGGATAGTCACAGTCACAAAAGTTAGCTTCTCCAGGAGTCAACCAGCCATAAATTGTTCATATTATCAATGAAAGGAGATAAGTTGCCTCCGCCGACAGAGATGAACAACAAAAGAAGTATCCTTTGCCAAGTACAATACTGGAGAAGGATATTAAATAGTTGGTAGAACAACAAGTTTGGAAGACCTTAACCCAATCTAAGGGTGGTGCATTGATTTCAAGAGGTAGACCTTACCCAAAGGAGTTCAATACCGTACCCTACCCTAAGTGTTTTGTGTCACCAAACATTAAGTCATTCAATTGGACTGGAAATGTCAGGCAGCATGTAGCACATTTCCAAGCTAGTTGTGGTAAAACTGGAGGTAATGAAGCTTTCCTCTTCTGAAAATTTGTTGGCAGCCTATTAGAAATCGCATTTGATTGGTATGTCAACTACCTAATGGATAAGTAAAGACATTTGTCAAATTAGAACAGTTGTTTGTGAAAATATTTGCCAGAGTACAACATCATGTTTCTATTGGAGATCTCATAGTGGAATAACAGAAACCTAACGAGACTTTAGCAGACTACATCTTGAGGTGGAGAAACCTTAGCATGAAATGTGAACCTCAACTTATGGAACAATGTGCTATTGAGATTCTACTCAAAAGCATCCATGGGCTAGTATTTTTCTTGCTTAAGGGACTCATCATCAAGTCCTTTGAGAAGCTACTACACAAAGCCAGCAGTTTACAAGAGAAAGTTAAACACATGGATTCTCAAGTCAGATAGATCCAGAACGACTAGAACATTCAAGAAGAAATTTGGAACAGTGGAAACTATCGATAAAGGAAAGAAACTGATAAAGATACTGGTAGAGCATTCTTGTCAAAGTTCCCAATAGTCATCACAACATGCTCAGTAGCAACAAACACAACATTATGGCCAGTCTAGCCAATAGTCACACCAGGGTGGACCGTACCGAGTAGAGGGTAAAACGAGTTCGACTCTTTTGGAATGAATGAAGAGGATATATTCTCTCAAAGATGAGGCTGTGCCAAAGATGTTCAGAAATTTAATGAAGAAGTCCGAGTTCAGACTACCAGAACTAAAGAGGGCGGAAGAAGTTGACAAAAAGGAGTATCCAAATTTTTTCTCCTATCACAGGATGTTGTGACATACAATAGAGGGTTGTTTCATTTTTAAGGACTGGCTCAAATGAAATTTTAGAGAAGGAAATATAACGATCTCGAAGGAATATTTGAAAGAGTCTGAAAAAGGTTCTATGAATAGGATTTAGGCCGAGCCAATCACTATGATAGATTCATATTCAGAAAACATGGATGAAGTACAGTTTGGAGCAAATCATCCATGAAGAGAATAGATCAGATTCAGACCGCTTCAACGTAGGTATCCATTTGATGCACTAAAAATACATGCATATTTAAACCTATATTTTATACTTATTTTTTGTGATATTGCACTTTAAAGGAAGGTATTTTTCATGTTTTATGGTAGGTTGTTGATTTTTAGGACTTGAAGCAAAAAGGAAGCAAAAAGGATGGAATTTGGAGTCCAAATGGAGTTTTTGAAGAAATACTCAGTGCGCCAGGATGGACCCCAACGAAACAGACCTATGATACGCCTAAAATATATAGTGTTTTTAGACACATTTTTATACATAGTTTTGAGATATTGCACTTTAATGGATGGTATTTTTGTGTTTTTATTTCAAGAAAGGGTAAAAAGGTGAAAAATGCTTACAGAAGTGAAAAAGGATCAAATTTGGAGCAAATAGGTGAAAAATGTACAAAAGTGTTTTGGCGCTTAAGCGCCATCGTCTAAGCACCAGATTTGACACTTAAGCACCGGTTAAATAGAAAAGGATGCACCTAAGCGTGAGAGGCCCCACGCTTAAGCACCAGTGGAAGCTATTGGATGAGTAAATTTTGTTTTTGCGAGTTTTGAAGAGATTTTTGAGGCACCTATTGGCTTAATAGGTGGTTACAACCACCATGGACGAAAATTATTACAAAAAGATGCATCTCTTGTAGAAATACATCGATAGAAATACATCGAATTAAGACTACCAAGACACCATTTGGAGAATTATAAAAGAGGGAAGATTGAGACTTTGAAAAGAGTCAAAGAGGGAAGATTGAGACTTGGAAGATTGAGACTTTGAAAAGAGTCCTGAAAAGGTCTGAAAAGGTGAGGGGTCCTGAAAGTACTAGGAAAGTTTTCAATGTTCTAAAATTACGGAGCTAGTTAGAGATATTTTCAGGCACCATGTATTTATCATTTTTATTTTAGTTTTATATTGAAAGTGTTGTAAAAGAGAAGAGATTTAAAGGAACTTCAAGAGTTAAAGGAACTTCTTAAAGGAACTTCAAGAGTTTGGTGGAGGATTTGAGATAAGTAATCTTTTGTTTTAGACTACTTTTGATTTTAATTGAAACTTGTAGTTGGTTTGACAATGATTTCTACTTTTGAGCTAAAGTGTGGTTTTATTTTATCCATGGATTCTGAGTAGTTTTCTTTATCTTTCTTCTAAAAATGATAAGTAATTAAGTGTTGGATGGAAGTTGTGGAGAGTATTCATCTTTAATGTTGGCATCTGTTGTGATGATTTAAATATGTTGGAAGAAGTTGTGATGATTTAAATTCATGTACTTCATTTACTTCTTGATTTAGCCAAAATCGATGTTAAAATTTGTTGTGAGAACATCTAAGAACTGGGTTGGTATTGTCTCAGTCAACAATTGGAAGGAGTCACATGAGGTTGTATGAATGAGAATGTAGTTTATATGATTGAGTGCAATAAATAGGGAAATATTCATTGAAGGGTATAGAGTTAGAGGACTTTAAAGTGGTAGGATAAAGCCCCCAACTAGGTTTATTGTTTTAGGTTCTGATACGGTATGTTAGCCCCTAGGTGGAGGGAATCAAGGGAACTCTAGAGTGAGAGCTAGTATCTTCCCTACCTAGCCGGTCTTCAGAACTATTAAAACTTTAAAATAGCCAATATTTTGAATAGGATCTCTATTAAAGGTAAATAATATTATTGCTCTTATTTGGCACAACACATTATGCATACTTCCACAACAGAATTCCTATACTTATTACTCAATCATGATAAGGAGAAAAATATTTTCATATTTAGTGCTTTTCTTCTACAAAAACTCAAGTTATCTTTTTAAGTTTGTTTTATTTTTGTCAAAACATTAAAATTACCAAAAATATTTAAACTTTCTTTACTACAAAAATGTCTTTTGTTTAAATAATTTTCTTTTAAAAAATAGAAAGTTTTCCAAAAAGTCAATATTGTATATCTTCCCTGTGGGTTCGCTATTCAGGTCTTAATAAAAAATTCTTATATTAAAAAAATTCTTATATTACTTTATTACTTGATAACGATACATATACATGCGTAGTATCCCAATATATATAAATTAAAGTTAAACTATTATTTTTCTTCAAGATCAATTTATTGGTTTTGTTGCGAAATAAGGAAATATAAGTGAAAAATATAATCATAATTATTGTTATACTGTTGCATTTAAGTAGTTTTTGGCGTCGTTGCCGGGGAAGTGACGTGAAAATTGTAAAGAACTTTTGATTTAAAAGCAGATTTCTATTTTTAGAAATTCTTATTTAAACTTTAAGTTATTGTATTTTATTTTGTGTGTGTTTAATTTTATTTTATGTTAGTGTATGTGTAGTTCAGGTTCTGAAGGACTAGTGTCATACGATCTTGAATTAGAGAGAAGTGTTAGAAAAATCAGAAAAACCAAAAAAAATTAAAAAACTTGAAAAATCTAAAATAATTACATAAATGGCAAACCAAAATGATCAAAATGCTGAAATTCATCAATAGTTTAGACCTTTAAGAGATTATGTCAACCCTACTGTAGATGAACTACATTTGTAGTATTCAAAAACCTACTGTAGAGGCTAATTCATTTGAGCTTAAACTTGGTATTATCCAAATGGTATCAAATAATCAGTTTTGGGGATCACCAGTTGAAGATCCAAATTTACATATTGCCAATTTTCTAGAGTTGTGCGCTACATTTAAATACGATGGTGTATCACATGATGCCATAAGACTTAGGTTATTTCCTTTCCCACTAAGCAATAAAACTAAGACGTGGTTGAATTCATTAGCACCTGGATCTATTAGAACTTAGGGTGATTTAGCACAAAAATTCTTTGCTAAATATTTTTAACCATAAAAAACTACAAAGCTTATAAATGATATTACATCTTTTAATCATTTTGAAGGGGAATCTATTTATGAAGCATGGGAAGATTTAAAGAACTCTTAAGAAAGTGTCCACACCGTGTTATATCAGATTGGTTAATAATTCAAACTTTTTATAATGGATTAGTTAGATCTCTTAGATAAATTATCGATGTCGCTGCTGGTGGTTCATTGATGTCAAAAACATTTCATGACGCTTATGGTTTACTTTAAGAAATGGCTACCAATAATTTTCAATGACCTTCTGAGAGGGGAAATCCTAAGACAGTAGCTAATATTCATGAAACTGATGCATTTACACCAATTTGGAATGAATTTTTCTCAACCATTTTCCATGATTGAAGAGAATTCATTAGGCCAAATGGTAGATTCTCGAGCATCTTTAAAACTTTGAATTCCATAAATAACAAGCAGAATAACCCATATTCAAATAATTATAACTTAGGTTAGAAGAACCATCCCAACTTTAATTGGAATAACAATTCGGGTGGTAATAATCAGCATTGGGAGAACAACTAAGTAAACCCATTGCAAAACTGAAACAATCAAGGGAATAATAATTATAGATCTACTTATCCTCCAAGTTTCAATAGTAATACAAAATTTAAGGAGAAGAAGTTGTCTATAGAAGAGGTGGCATTACAAATGGGAAATCAATTACAAAGTCAATGAGCTACAATTAGAAATATTGAGAATCAACTTGAGAAAATAAGAAAATTCATTATGTAATAGATCTCATGGTACACTTCCTAGTAATACTGAATCAAATTTAAAAGACCAGAATAAAGAGAAAGTAAAAGCTGTTCAACTTAGAAGTGGAAGAGAGTTGGATGGTAGGGTTCCAAAAGAAATTGAAGTAGAGAGAGAAGAAAATGAAGAATCAAAAGAGGACGCTCCAAAAGATTCTGAGAGACCTATTTCTCTGCTAAAAATTGATTTGAAAAAACCACCACCTCCATTTCTTCAAAGACTTCATCAGCAAAAGTTGGATAAACAATTTTCAAAATTTTTGAAAATATTTAAGAAGCTTATAATTAATATTCCATTTGCTGAAGCCTTAGAACCAATGCCAAGCTATGTAAGGTCTATGAAAGATATTCTCAACAGGAAAAGGAAGTTTGAAGATAATGAGACTGTTGCATGTAATGAGTAGTGCAGTACTATAATTCATAAAAGGCTTCATGAAAAGCTTAAAGATCCTGATAGCTTTATAATTTCATGTGCAATAAGAGACAAATTTTATAGGAAATCTCTATGTAATTTAAGTGTAAGCATTAACCATATGTCATTATCAATATTCAAAAGATTTGGATTAGGAGAACTAACCCCTACTCTAACCCCTACTACTGTAACTCTTAACTCTGCAGTTAGCAGATCGTTTGACAACATACTCTAAAGGAGTTATAGAAGATATCCTAGTGAAAGTGGATCAATTTATCTTTCGTGTTGACTTCATTGTGCTAGATATGGAGGAAGATAAAGAGATACCTATCATTTTGGGGAGACTTTTCCTAGTCACAGGAAGAGCAATGATAGATGTGCAAAAACGGGAATTAACAATGCGCTTCAATGATCAAACTATTACTTTCAATATTTCAAGATCAATGAAATATCCTGCAGAAGGTAAAGATGATGAATGATATAGGATGGATGTTATAAGATATCTAAGTGAATGTCATTTGAAAATAACTTATGAAGAAAAATCTAAAGAAAAAGATTTGGAACACAAGCAAGAAGAGAAGCAAGAATTTGGAACACAAGCAAGAAGAGGAATTAGATCGATGTGAAGAACTTTTTAAGGAAGATTCAAACTATGTTTGAGAAAGTTTTGAAATTTTGGATGCAATAGACAAAGATAAATCATTTTATCCATCAATTGAAAAACCTCCAAAACTTGAGTTGAAGTTACTTCCTGAACATTTAAAATATGCCTTTTTAGGAGATTCCTCTACTTTATCAGTTATAATTTCCTCAAAATTAACGATGGAAGAAGAAGAAAGGTTGATAAAAATTTTGAAAAATTTTAAGAAAGCCTTTGGATTGACAATTATTGATATTAAAGTAATCAATCCTTCAATTTATATGCATATAATTCATATAGAAGAGAACTGCAAACCCAGGGATGATCCTCAAAGGATACTGAATCTTGTTATGAAAGAGGTTGTTAAGAAAGAAATTTTAAAGTGGTTAGATGCTGGAAATATCTACCTTATTTCAGATAGAGCATGAGTTAGTCCAATTCACTACGTTCCTAAGAAAGGAGGAGCAACTGTAACTGTGAATGAACATAATGAATTAATACCTACTAGACAAGTTACATGGTGGCGAATATGCATTGATTATAGAAAATTAAATCTTGCCACTATGAAAGATCATTTTCCATTACCCTTTCTA
>NW_018164529.1:560632-564675 GCF_001263595.1 Phalaenopsis equestris
ATTATAGTTTCACCAAATTAGGAAAAACCTTTTGAACTTATGTGTGATGCAAGTGATTATGCTATTGGAGCAGTTTTAGGACAAAGATATGATAAAATTTTCAAAGTAATTTATTATGCTAATAAAATTCTTAATGAAAGTCAAATCAATTAAAGAACAGCTAAAAAAGAGTTATTAGCAATAGTATATGCTTTTGATAAACTTTGATCATATTTAATTGGAACTCATGATGTAGTGCATACAGATCATTCTACTATTAAGTACTTAATGAAAAAGAAGGATGCTAAACCTAGACTTATAAGATAGTTTCTTCTTTCGCAAGAATTTGATTTTAAAATAGTAGACCAAAAGGGGATTGAAAATCAAATTGCTGATCATTTGTCCAGACTTGAGTTAGAAAAACCACTTTATTTTAAAAAAGAAATTAATGAACATTTTCCAGATGAAAAATTATTCACTATTAATGAGTGGGGTGTTCCATGGTATGCCGACATTGTGCACTTTATTGTTAATGCTCTTTTACTCTCTGGAACATGACATACCAACAAAAGAGAAATGTTATTTCTGAACCTAAGACTTATTTTTGGGATGACTCATTTTTATATAAACAAGGAAAGGATCTAATTTTTTGAAGATGTGTACCATTAGAAGAAACTTATGAAATTATCCAATAATGTCATAATTCTAATTTTGGGGGAAATTTTGGTGTTGATGAAACAACATACAAAATTTTACAATCTGGATTCTATTGGCCTACAATTTTTAGAGATGTTAATGCTTATATCAAAACTTGTTATAGATGTCAATGAGGATATTTCTAGAAGAAATGAGATATAAATGAGATGCTCCTCAATTATACACTAGAAGTTAAAATATTTGATGTTTGGGGATTAGATTTTGTGGGTCCATTTATACCATCTTTCAGAAATTTATATATTCTATTAGTAGTGGACTATATATCCAAATGGATAGAAGTTGTTGCTTTACCTCGATGTGATGCTCAAAGTGTTGCAAAATTTTTGAAAACGAACATATTTTGTAGATTTGGGATGACGAGAGTTGTCGAGAGTCATTACTGATGGGGGAAGTCATTTCAGAAATGCCATAATGAATAAGTTATTAAAGAAATATCATAAAAATCATAGGATTGCTACTGCTTATCATCCTCAGCCAAGTGATTTGGATGAATTATTCAATCAGGAAATTAAAAGAATTATGGAAAAATCTGTGAATCCAATAAAAATAGATTGGTCAGTCAAACTTGACTATGCTTTGTGGGCTTATAGGACTGCATACAGAACTCCTATAAAAATGTCCCCATATAGGCTAATATTTGGGAAAGCATGTCACTTACCAGTTGAACTTGAGCATAAAACATATTGGGAGATCAAAGTGTTTAATTATAATTTAAAAGATGCTGGTGAGAAAAGATTATTATAATTAAATGAGCTTGAAGAGATAAGGAATGAATCTTATGAGAGTGCCAAGATTTATAAAGAAAAGATGAAGATGTGGCATGATCGAAGAATTCTTACTAAAAGTTTTCAGCTAGGGAAACACGTTTTGCTATATGATACAAGGTTAAGATTATTTCCAGGAAAACTTAAGTCCAGGTGGATTGGCTCATTTGTTGTGATAAAAGTTTATTTTTATGGAGCTGTGCATTGTAAAGATCCTATGTCTGAGAAAACATTTAAAGTTAATGGACATAGACTGAAACCTTAATTTAAAGGTGACCAACATAAATTTAATGATGAAATGATGTTAGGTCGTTGGGATGACGAGGTAAAACCAAGTGCTTTGTGGGAGGCAACCCATAGTTATCTTGATGTTAAGTTGACTGTTGTTTTGGGAGGCAAACCAAAATAAAACCAAGTGTTTTTATTTTAATTGTTGTTTTATGTGTGATTAAGAAAATTGGGGTAGTATTTTTTAAACTATTATGTGTTACTAAAGATTTTATAACTTTATTTAGTGGCAATGTTAGAATGAGAATTTGGATGTTAAGTTGACTGGTGCAAAGATATGCACTGGCGCTTAAGCGTTGCAGTTTAAACACATGTGTGAAATTAATATTCTAGAAGGTTTAACCGCTAATTAGTTTGTTAAAACGTGCCAAGACAGTTTCTAAATGTGTGTCGAAGTTATTGGAAGGATTTAGGCCTATAAATAGAAGGGTTTTGTGAAGGAATTTCACCCCAGATCATTTCTAGCCCTAAAAGTCTAAGAGAAAGTGAGATTTAGAGAAAATGTCTTCATGGGAGATGGATTTGAAGAAGAAGGAAGAAACCATGAGAAAGATGTTCATTAGTCAAAGTGCATAAGAGATGTATAATGGTTTCTTAGCCATTAGTACTGAAGGGATATAAGAGAATATCAACAAAATTGAGAATACTATGGCTTTATTGGTGACCAAGGTACTTGAGTTGCATGCACATCTAGAGCATATTGGATGACAATTAAAGATGCAATTTAGCCACACAAGTTATATAGAGGAAACAGATAAGGCAATGTTCATAAAGCAGAAGTTGATTGAAGAAGATAGTATCAGAGCTCGTCACCACTGTCTGTTTTATCAACTCCATATTCCTGTAGAGACTAATGAAAGACAAGAATTTGTTCCTCTGAATGAAGAATGAAATTAAGTTTAGTGTTAGAATTTGTGTGTTAGAAGTTGTTGTTTTCAAGTAGTTTAGTGTTTAAGTCTTGTTTAATATTTATGACTTCTTATATGTGTTTAATTGTGAAATGATTGTTATGTATTTGTATTTAGAAAAATTTTCTCATCAAAGACTATTTGGAGTGAGAATTAAGTGTTTAAAGGTATTTTTACTTGTTTGTGAATTAATATAAGTTTGTTTGCGTGAAAATTTGTGTTATTTTTAGCCTTAACTTGAAATAATTATTATGGAGAATTTTGAGAGGGAGAGAGGAGTTATAGGAAGTTGAAAATAGCCATTTAAGTGCAATGAGACCATTGAGGGGTGGTTTAAGACAAATAGAGCATTTTACTTTAATTTAAAAATTTTGAAAACCGTGCACTAGCGACTAAACGCCACATCTCGCGCTTAAGGGTGAGCCAACCTGAGAGGCAGGCGCCTAAGCGCCATTTACCCGCGCTTAAGCGCCAGCTCACGAAAATTGGTTTGCAAACGGTAAAAGTGAAATTTCAGCCCAAAAATCACCATTTTTAACGCCACCGTCACCTTCAACCTCTCGAGTTTGTGATTTTTGAGGGCTAGGGCACATCTAAAGTGAAGATTTCTTGGTGTAATCAAGTGAAATTTGCCAGATCCAAGTTCCTTGAGGTAAGAGCTTTACTTCTATGCAAAAATTTTTGATTTTCAATATGTGTTTTGAGTCATTTGGAGAAATTAAAAAATTTACTATTCATGATGGAAAATGAGAAAAATAATCTATGGAAATTAAATGGGAAGTGTAGTTTATTCCTTAGAAGTTTAATTTAGTAATTTAGACTTGATTTTTGAAGTTATATTTAGAATTTATAAAATTTGTAGAATGGCACCAAGAATGAAGAGGAGCAAAGGAAAGAGCCCTTTCAATTTGAGTAAATTTGTTAGTTCGAAGGCTCAGGATTGGTATGCTGATGTGTTGCAATCACGAAAACTGATTCAGGAGCGGTGTTTTAGGAATCCAGGTGGAGATGTAGAGGATTTGATCGTTCACTGACAGTGGGAAAGATTCTGCTGCTTCTCTACTGTGGCAATTATTTTAGTTGTTAGGGAGTTCTATGCAAACCTCCCTATGGCTGAAGACAATAGAGTCATGGTTCGAGTAAAGTTAGTACCTTTTTTACCGAAGGTAATCAATTTGTTTTATCATATGTCATTATATTTTTATGCAAATTATAGTGCGACTGAAGCAGAGTTAGATGAGATTATTTCTTACTTGACTGTTGGAAGAGGACTTTGGAAGATCACTAATGAAAGAAGAGTCAACTTCCCAACTTCAAAGTTATGTGCACATTCAAAGGCCTGACACTATTTTATTTCTGCTCATCTGCTACCAACAAATCATCTCAG
>NW_018164529.1:564728-573633 GCF_001263595.1 Phalaenopsis equestris
TCTTTTAGCAGCAGTATTAAATACTTATATTTTTAAGCATATTAGTTCTACCACTGCCATTACCACTGCAGGTCTGGGATTTGCTTCCTTGAACTTTTCTTTGTGTGAGCAAGCTGGAGTTAAAGATGATTGCTGTGAGGAAGTGTTGTTGCCTCTAAATCCCATCACGAAGGTGAATGTGAAGACTTATTCTGAGCATTCTATTTTTGGCTAGCGAGGAGGATTTTCTACGCGTTACAGAGTTATGGAATGTCGACATTTGTTGCCTCTACCTCTGCTGCTTCTACATCTAGACCATCTACCTCACGTGCTTTTACATCTAGAGCTGTGTCTACTGAGACCCAAGATTGCAGAGGATGATGGATCATATTAATTTTACCGCTGATAAAGTTCATAGTTTAGAGCGTTTTGCAGAGCATACTGATAGGTATAGTAGGAGAAAGAGTGATTATGAAGAGGAATTTCACTCATCTCTGAAGAAACTAATTAGGGGTGACCCGGGAGTGCAATTTCCTCGATATCCTCGATATCCTGATTATGAGCCTGCAGAAAAGTGGTATAGCGGTGATTCAGAAGATGAGTAGAATTGAGAGATTTTTATGTTTGTAATATGTGTTAGACTATGTGCTTTGGACTTGAGATTTGTGATGTGTTGTTTATTTCTTATGTTGTAGACCATGTGGTGTGGTACTGCTACCTTTCCATCTTTATGATGATATGTACTATGTATTGTGTTTTGGAGTTTTGTATTTTATTGTTATTGTGATGTTTGTGTTAGTTAGTAGTTTATTTTAAAATTCTCGGGTAGTAACTATTGTGAGTTTTATGATTTAGTTAGTTTAGAATTTAACTTAGTTCTATGTCTTTTGAAAAGATGAAAATCTTGCTAACTTAGGTCTTAAATATTATTTTTCAAAAACTGCTACCCTGTATTTTTCTTTTATCATGTTTGTGAGTTTGTTCTTATGTTGAGATTGTGAAGTCAGTTAGTGTGTTACTTTTCTTTTATTTTTATACCTACTGTTTAGAAGTCTATTGAATCTCTACATGTTGAATTGAAATAAAAATATTAGAAAATTTGATCAAACTTGATTTTACTTCTATTTTTAAAAATAGTTATTTTAATTTTTATTTCTGTTTATATATATTTGATGCTAAACTGTTTAATCTGTTAAAAATTTAAGTTTGGGGGGGATGAAAAATATTTTTAAAACTTGAATTTTATTTTTTCTCAAATGAACTACAAGTGAATTTGATTCGAAAAGAAAAATTGATCATGTATATGAAGTTATATTAGGGAAGTAAAATTTGATTTTAGAAATGAGTAAGTGAATTTAGTTGAAATTTTGAGTAATGAAGAAAAACTTTAAGTTAAAATATTTTAGTGTAGAAAATGATTATATAAGTAACTATTTTTAGTAAGTAACATTGTATTTTTGAAAATTTTAGAAGTTTAGACTTTTAATTTTAATAATTAAATTTCTTTATAAGTAAAAGTTTTGTATCAAGACTTTGCTTTAAGAAAGGAAAAGTAGAATTCAAATCTATTAAAGGTCAATCCAGATATAGTGATCCTTACCTAAAAGAAAAGAAAAAGAAAAAGAAAAGAAAAAGAAAAAAGAAGAAGAAGAAGAAAACGTGAGGGAGGAGAAGCTTGAGGATTAGTGCCTAATCAAAAATTGGTTCTACATTTGATCTTTTTAAATGTAAATACTTGGGAAAATCTTAAGCTTATAAATATAATATAGTAAGTGAAATTATTCTTAATAAAATTTTTTAAGAGGAGATAATAAAAGAACTAAATTCTAAATTTGGAAGACTTACAATATGTCTGAATTAGATAGGAAGTCATATTTTCATTTTTCTTAACTTTAAAAATTTCTAAACTTTAAGTTGGTCTCATTTACTGAATATTTTTTCTAAATTGGACTACTATATTTCTAAATCTAAATTTATAACTCCTAAAAAAACTCATATCCATATCATACATATTTAGTTTTTAAAGATTGAAATGTCACTTGAGGACAAGTAATATTTTAAGTTTGGGGGATTTTGATACTCCTAAAATATATAGTGTTTTTAGACACATTTTTATGCTTATTTTTAAGATATTGTGCTTTAATGGAAGGTATTTTTGTGTTTTTCTTTTAGGTATAGGTAAAAAGTTAAAAAATTCTTAAGGGAGTGAAATCAAATTCGAAACAAATAGGTGAAAAATGTGCAAAAGTATTTTGGTGCCTAAGCGCCAGATCTAGCACTTAAGCACCGGTTTAAGAGATAAGGCCGTGCCTAAGCGCCAGAGGCCCCACGCTTAAGCGTCAGTGGCAGGTGTTTGGTGGGATGAGTAAATTCGGTTTTTGTGAATTTTGAAGAGGATTTTAAGGCACTTATTGGCTTAATAGGTGGTTACAACCACCATGGACAAAAAATATTGCCAAAGGATGCATCTCTTGAGGAAATACATCAAATCAAGGCACATTTTGAAGAGATACCAAGACACCTTTTAGAGAATTATAAAAGAAGAAAGATTGAGAATTTGAAAAGAGTCCTAAAAAGGTCCAAAAAGGTGAGGGGTCCTGAAAGTACTGGGAAAGTTTTGAATGTCCAAAAATTGGAGAGTTAGTTGCAAAAAATTTTAGGCACCACATATTTATCCTTTTTATTCTAGTTTTATATTAAGAGTGTTATTAAAGAGAAGAGATTCAAAGGAACTTCAAGATTTTGGTAAAGGACTTGGGATAAGTTTTTATCTTTTGTTTTAAACTACTTTTGGTTTTAATTGATACTTGTTGTTGGTTTGACAATGATTTCTACTTTTAAACTAAAGTGTGATTTTGTTTTCTCTTTAGATTCTGAGTAGTTTTCTTTATCTTTCTTCTTAAAATGATAAGTAACTAAGTGTTGGATGGAAGTTGTGGAGAGTATTGATCTTTAATGTTGGAAGAAGTTGTGATGATTTAAATTCATGTACTTCATTTACTTCTTGATTTGGCCAATCCAAATGTTAAAATTTATTGTGAGAACATTTAAAAACCGGGCTGGTATTGTCTCAGTCAACAATTGAAAAGAATCACATGAGGTTGTATGAATGAGAATGTAGTTAATATGATTGAATGCAAATAAATAGGGAAATATTCATTTAAGGGCATAGAGTTTGAGGACTTTAAAGTGAAAGGTTAAAGCCCCCAACTTGGTTTATTGTTTTAGGTTATCATACGAGATGTTAGTCTCTAAGTGGAGGGAATCGAGGGAACTCTAGAGTGAGAGCTAGTATCTTTTCTACCTAGTCGGTCTTCAAAACTATTCAAACTTTAAATTAGCCAATGTTCTTTATAGCATCTCTAGTAAGGGTAAAGAATATTATTGCACTTATTTGACACAACACAATATGCATACTTCCACAACATAATTCCTAAATTTATTACTGATTCATGAAAAGGAGAAAGATATTTTCATATTTAGTGTTTTTCTTCTACAAAAACTCAAGTTATCTTTTTAAGTTTGTTCTATTTTTGTCAAAATATTAAAATTACCAAAAATATTTAAACTTTCTTTACTGTGAGAACGTCTTTAGTTTAAATAATTGTCTTTATGAAAATAGAAAGTTTTCCAAAAAGTGCATATTCCATATCTTCCCTGTGGGTTTGATATTAAGGTCTTAATCAAATAGTCTTATATTACTTGATAACGATATGTATACTTGCGTAGTATCCCAATATATATAAATTAAAAGTTTAATTCTTATTTTTCTTCAAGATCAATTTTTTTGGTTTTGTTGCGAAATAAGGAAATATAAGTGAAAAATATAATCATAACCATTGTTATACTGTTGCATATAAGCAGTTTCGGGATCAACCTAAAGAGCAGAGGCCAGACTATCCTCAGCGCCGACGGTGCCAAGAGTAGCTCCGACGACTCCAAGAGTCACGCTAATGGCGTCAAGAGTTGCGTCGACGACACCATTTAACAGAGAGCATTGAATTAATTCATGAACCACTAGCACCAACGGCGCCAATGTCGGTTTAAGACCTGTTTCTAGAAGATTCGATAAATTTGGATGCTTTTTGAAGAGTTTTTGGATGCACCTATTGGAAAATCAACATTATGCTCTATTTAGAGCGGAAATTGATCAGAAAAGACCCCCTTCGACCACTTTTCACTCGCTTCCACGCTATTCCACATTCCTTACAGCCACTTAGAGTCCATTAGTCATTTATTTCTTTAGAGGTTTGAGTTTTTGTGGTGGTTTTAAGTGTTAGTTCTTCTCTAATAGAGTTAGAGAGGGAGCGAAGTGAGAGATTTCCTCTTCTTACATCTTCTAAGAGAGGCTACAAGGGATTTGCTTTAAGAAAGAGTTTAAGATAAGTGTTGTTTGTTTATTATTGTTGTATGAACTTTCTTTTATATATAAAATTTGTATTTTGTTGTATCTTTATCATTAAGACTGAGTAGTTTCCTTTATCTTTCTTCCTACTCTGAGATATGGTGAAATGAAGAGATAATTTGCATGTGCCAATTTTAAAATACAACATAAATTGTGATAGTTTTTCAACTCCGTTCTTAATTTACTTTTCGTTCTGGACAATTAAATTATTAAAATATGTTGTGAAACATACGATTTGAGAAGGCTATGCTTTTTACAATAAAGTGAGATTCACATTTGATTCCAAAGATGAGAATGTAGTCCATGGGATTGATGTTCATGGAATTAAGTGGTTCATGGAATTAAGTGCAAATAAAAGGGAAATATAATTTGTTGGGTGTAGAATTGGAGATTTCTAGGTGACAGACTAAAAATCACAAATTCGATCTTAGCATTTAAATTCTTAATGTTTAAGATCTAAAGCAAGCGTTAGCCTTCAGGGGAAAGGAAGTTGGAGCTCTAGAGTGAGAGCCAGTATCCTCATAGCCTAACCACGAATTTAGGGACTAAACCTGAGATTATCCAATGATTTTCTATAACACTAAATCAGGATAGATAATTAAAATCCCTCCTATTTGGCACAATAAATATTTAAACCATTTATCTCGTCTAATTTTACCAAAAACTCATTATAGTGGGAAAGATGCTTTTTCACATTAAAAAACTTCATCACATAAATATTGTTGAATAGTTATTAATTTTAAACCTGCTTTTAAATTCATTTAGTTTTGCTAGAAGTAAATAATTTAGTTCTGATAGTATCTCAAACAATTCAAATTAGTAACGGTAATTTCGCTTGATTTCTGTGAATTTTCTAGTTAATTTATCACTTCAAATTTAAACATTCCCCGTGGGATCGATATTTTAAACCTTCATCGTGGGATTGATATTTGGGGCTTAAATAGAAAGTCTTATATTACTTGATAACAATATGTATACTTGCGTAGAATCCCGCATCAAGTTTTTGGCATCGTTGTAAAATGGAGTCAACTTTATAAGTTTTACACAACTATATTTTTGGGATTAAGTTTTTTGCGCCATTGTTGGGGAAGGTAACGTTAAATTAATGTTGAATAGGGAAATCAAATACAAAATCTAGAGGCTGCTATTAGAAATATTGAAAATCAGTTAGGACATTTTGCTACTGCACTTAGTAACAGAGCTTCAAAAATCCTTCCGAGTACTTTGGAAGTTAATCCAAAAGATAAAAATAAGGAGCAAATTATAGCTATTCAATTATGAAGTGGAAAAGAAGTAGAAACAAGAATCCAAAGAGAAATTGAAGTTGAGGAGAAGAAGGAAGAGATTGAAAGCGACTATAATGAAAATGAACCAATACAAGTTTCTTTAGAAAAACCACTACCTTCGTTTCCTAAAAGATTGAAGAAGAAGAATAAAGATAAACAATTTACAAAATTTTTGGAAATCCTTGAAAAGTTAACGATAAGCATTCCTTTCATTGTGGATTTGGAAAAAATACCAAGTTATGTGAAATTTATGAAAGATATACTACACAAGAAAAGGAAGTTTTAAAATCATGAGACCATTGCACTCAGTGAAGAGTGTAGTGCTATTATTTAGAAAAAGCTTCCTGAAAAGTTAAAAGATCCTGGTAGTTTTACTATACCTTGTGCTAATGGTGTAAAGTATTTTGGATAAGCCTTATGTGATTTAGGAGCGAGTATCAATCTTATGCTTCTATCAATTTTTAAAAGTTTAGATTTAGGAGATATTTCCCTTACTAATGTAACTCTTCAGTTAACTGATCAATCAATAACTTATCTTAAAGGAGTTATAAAAGATGTATTAGTCAAAGTGGATAAATTTATTTTTCCTGTAGACTTTATAGTATTAGATATGGAGGAAGATAAAGAGATTCCTATTATTTTGGGGAGGACATTTCTTGCAACAGGGAGAGGTGAGATAGATGTGTAAAAAGGAAAATTAATAATGAGAGTTAATGATCAAGAAGTAACATTTAATATTCTGAAAACTATGAAATATCCTGCAATAGAAAAAGATAATGAATGTTTTAAAATGAAGTTACTGATTGTCTGAGTGAGCAATTTAAGGAATTATTTGAAGAAAAATTAAGGCGAGAAGAATATTGTGAGAATGAAATAAAAGAAGAGAATTTAAATTATATAGAGGATAAATTTGAAACTTTCAATTTTTTGGAAAATGATAATATAAATTTTATTCCTTCAAGTATTAAACCACCTAAACTTAAACTGAAAGTATTACCTGCCCATTTAAAATACGTGTTTTTAGGAGATTCATATATATTGCCTGTTATTGTATCTTCTGATTTAACTGAAATTCAAGAACAGAAATTAATAGAAATGTTAAAAAGATATAAAAATAATTTTGGATGTACTTTAACAGATATTAAAGGAATTGGTCCTTTAATTTGTATGCACAAAATTTTATTAGATGTACAATATGAACCTCAAGCTGAACCTCAGAGATTAAATTCAATAATGAAAGAAGTTGTTAAAAAGAATAATTTAAAATGTTTAGATGGTGGAATTATATATCATATTTTAGACAGTGTTTGGGTAAGTCCAATTCACTGTGTTCTAAAGAAAGGAGTGACTGTTGACATAAATGAATTAATTCTATTAAGACAAGTTACTAGTTGGCGAATTTGTATAAACTATAGAAAATTAAACATGGTCAATAGGAAAGATCACTTTCCTTTACCATTTTTAGACCAAATGTTGGATAGATTAGCTAGAAACAAATACTACTGCTTTTTAGATGGATATATCAGTAATAAAAAATTCTAATTGCTCCTGAGGATCAAGAGAAAGCAACATTTACAAGCCCTTATGGAACATTTACTTTTCGTGGAATGCCTTTTGGAGTATACAATGCACCTGCGAGATTTTAAAGATGTATGATGTTAATTTTTAGTTATTTGATTGAACATGGAATGAAAGTATTTATGGATGATTTCTCTGTATTTGGGACTTCATCTGAATATTGTTTAAATAATTTAGAAAAATTTTTAGAATTATGTGAAAAAATCAATCTAGTACTAAATCTAGTACTAAATTGAATCAACCTAATACTAAATCAGGAAAAATGTCAATTTATGGTTGTAGGAGGAATTGTACTGGGGCATACAATTTCTGAAAATGACATGGAAGTAGAACCTGCAAAAATTTAAGTTATTAAGAAATTACCACCTTCTACTATGGTTAGAGGGGTAAGAAGTTTTCTAGGACATGTTGGTTTCTGCAAGCGTTGCATAAATTTTTTTTCAAAAATAACTAAGCCATTAAGCCAACTTTTAGAAAAGGATACAAAATTTGATTTTAATGAAAAATACATAAAAGTATTTGAATTATACAAAGAAAAATTAATCACTGCACCTATAATAGTTCCACCTGACTGGGAGAAACTATTTGAAATTATTTGAAATAATGTGGGGAGAAACTATTTGAAATAATGTGCGATGCTAGTGATTATGCTATTGGAGCTGTTTTAGGACAAAGGCACAACAAAATTTTTAAAGTAATATATTAAGCTGGTAAAACTCTAAATGATGCTCAAATTAATTACACTACTACCGAAAGAGAGTTATTAGCTATTAACTATTCCTTTGATAAGCTTAGACCTTACTTGATTGGAACCAAATGTATAGTGCATACCGATCATTCTGCTATCAAATACTTGATGCAAAAGAAGAATGTTAAACCAAGGTTGATTAGATGGATACTTCTTCTGTAAGAGTTCAATTTTATGGTAATTGATAGAAAGGAAAATGATAATGAAATAACTGATCATTCATCTATACTAGAAAAAGAAATATTAACTAATTTTGTAAATGAAATTTTAGAAAATTTCCCTGATGAACAATTATATATTACTGATATAACGAATATATCGCGGTATGTCGATATAATAAATTATATTATAAGTGATATTTTACCACCAGATATCAAAAATTAATAATTAATGAAATTTATTTATGATTCAAAATTCCTTTGTTGGGATGACCCATATTTGTATAAATAACGTAAAGATCTAATTATTAGGAGGTGTGTGCCTTATGAAGAAACTCAACAAATAATTGAAAGATGTCATGATTCTGAATTTGGATGACATTTTGGAATAAATAGAACTGGACATAAAATTTTCCAAGCTGGAACTTATTGGCCTACTCTTTTTAGAGATGTTAAGGAATATATTAAAACATGTGATCGATGTCAGCGAGTAGGAAATATTTCTAGAAGAAAAGAAATACCTCTAAATTACACATTGGAAGTTGAAATTTTTTATGTGTGGTGATTAGATTTTATTGGATCATTTATGCTTTCATTTAAAAATTTATATATATTACTTATTTTTTGATTATATGTCCAAATGGATTAAAGCTTTTTTTGTACCTAGATGTGATGCTCGGAGTGTTTCTAAATTTTTAAATAAAAATATTTTTACAAGATGTAGAATGCCGAGAGTAATCATTAGTGTAAA
>NW_018164529.1:573737-574892 GCF_001263595.1 Phalaenopsis equestris
GATATCAAGGTCTAGCAAAGATATCAAATCGTGAAATAAAATGAATTTTAGAAAAAGCTGTAAATCCCTATAAATTGGATAGGTCTGCTAGAATAGATACTGCATTATGGGTGTACAAAACTGCTTATATGACTCCTATTGGAATGTCACCATATAGACTTATTTTTGGAAAAACATGTTACTTACCAGTAAAATTGGAGCATAAAGCACTTTGGGCTATTAAGAAACGTAATTTTAATCTAAAAGATGTTGGTGAGAAAAGAGTATTGCAACTCAATGAACTTGAGGAGATTAGAAATGAAACATATGATAATGCAAAAATCTATAAAGAGAAAAAGTATTAAAAAGACGTTCGAACCTGGATAAGAAGTTCTATTATATAATTCAAGATTGAGATTATTTCCAAAAAAACTTAAATCCAGATGGTTAGGACCATTTAAAGTTATTAAATTTTATCATTATGGAACTATTGTTATTAAAGATCATAAAACTTCAAAGATATTTAATGTTAATGGGCATCGATTGAAACACTTTTATGAAGGTCACATGCCACAATTTAAAGAAATTTTAATGTTAAGTGATCCTGATTAAACAGTATTATGTCGGGTTAACGACGTTAAATCAAGCGCTTTGTGGAAAGCAACCCATATATATATTTTGTTTAACACGTGTTTTATATATTAGAAAATAATAATATTTTTGAATCCTACACAATTTTATATATCATAAATTAAGATAAATATTGGTATTGGAGGAAATTTTGTAATCAAATTGAACCCAAAAAATAAGAGATGCAATTTTGGCCTCTAGCGCTAATGACACCCTTCTACATGAGCCATGGCGTCGACAGTAGGGCTGTCAAAACGGCTCGTTGTTCGCGAACAACTCGTGTTCGACTCGTTAAGAAGCTTGTGTTCGGCTCTTTAATTTCGTTCTATAAGTTAACGAGCCAAACACGAACTAAGATGTGTTCGTTCGTGTTCGGCTCTTTTTGGCTCGACATACTACTCATCAAGTTTATATATATAAAGTAGTATTTTTAAAAAATCTAATTGACTACAAGGCTACAAAGATTTATAACCAATTAAAATATTGATTAAGAAAATAGAATAAAAATTATTAAATTAGATTCAAATGATGTTTTAATATAAATAA
>NW_018164529.1:574960-576889 GCF_001263595.1 Phalaenopsis equestris
TGACTTGTGTTTGGCTCGTTAAGCAAACGATCCGAACACGAACACACTTTTTGAGCTCGAAATATAAACCAGCCGAACACGAGATGAGCATGGAACGCTCGTGTTCGGCTCGTTTACACCCCTAGTCGATAGTGCCATCGGGGGTGCCAAGAGCGTCCCATGCAGTTTCGTGCGTTTAGGACGAATTTGGCAGACTTTTTTGGGATTACACTTCGAAATATCCACTGAGAGGTATTTTTAAAGGCCTAAAAGCTCCCTTGAACGACCCGAAACTTCCAAATTTTGAAATTCATGGCTTCAAATTCCAGAAATACTTATAGGTATGTAGTTTTCAATAGAAGAAAGTTTATTAGTTTTGACACACAAAGATTATATGACAAAGTCATTACGAAAAAGAGACTTACCAAAGAGAGAGGCTTTGTCAATCATGGATTGAGTAATCCAAGTTTTCAGATTGATAAAAGCATTGTACAGAGATTTTTGGAAGTTCTATGCTACACTACTGCTGCAGTTGTTGTACTAATGGTAAAGGAATTCTATGCTAACTTACATGGAATTACCCAAGCTAATATGCTAACTTACATGGAATTACCCAAGGAGTCGTCTTTGTTTGAGGTAAGGCTCTACCATTTACTCCGTCTCAAATTAATGATTTGTATATGGTAGAAAACTTGTCAATCTGTTATTATACAAATTTAATCCAAAAGAGATATATAATGCAAGATTTATATCATTTTCTGATGAATGAAAATGATAATTGGGAAATCATACATGAGGGATATGTTAGTTTCTCCGCTTCACTACTTAATCCAGTATCAAAACAATGACATTTCTTCATCTGTGCAAAATTACTCTCTACCATGAAGATTGGTAGAGTTACAAAAGAAATTGCAATTTTAAACTATTGCATTCAAATGGAAAAGCCCATTTATGTGGGATCAATTATTTTCAAATACATTATGGGTATTATTATGAATGGGCCTATATATGGACTGGGGCATCCTTGTACAATTTTCTTACATTGCAGTTAATCTCAAGTGCCATATGAAAATTGAGAGAAAGTATTATTACGTTGGGAGCTCATGATTCTTATTGATGACGATTATATTGCAAATGTAAATGAAGCATTAGATATTATTTTGGATCATTCATCACATGCTTAAACACCATTAATGCCGCAAACAGTTGGAAGCTCAATAGCTTTGGAGAAAAAAATGGAGAAAATCGAAAGATAACTTCAGAGTAAAATGAATGTAATAGAAAATCTTAACTTCCTTTTTAATCACTTAGATTGGATGATGAATGAGAACTTTGATCATACTGGAACGATTAAAGCAAGTTTGGTGCAGATGTTCAAGAAAAACGGATGGATCGATGAAAATTTGACTGATCAATTTCCACACCGACCTTTCTACAATTTGTTTTAATGTGAAGGTACTGAAGATGAAGCAGAATAATTGAAGAAGTTGGACTCTCTACTATTTTAAAGTAATTATGATGTTAATGTGATTGTGTTGGATTTACTTTACTTTACTTTGCTTTAGAACTAAACTTTGATTGTGTATATAGTTTTGTGTCAGCGTTCTAATGTTGTGGCTTGATTTCGACGCTGAATTATAATTTAGTTTGCTTTATGTATGTGAAAGTGTGATTAAAAAAGTGTATTTGTAAGAATTGGATTTTCATATTTAAAAATTAGTTTGGTGTTGTTTGTGAAAATATTTGTTTTTTAATTATTTTAAGAAGAAAATTAGTGTTCAAAATGAATAATTAGACTTTGGAGTGAATTAAAAGAAAGTTGAAAATTGCGAAAATTGAAAAATTGAATTTTTGGCCACTGGCATCGACGGCGCCAGAGTGGGCGCCAACAACGCCCTCAACCTGAAAGTACCAAAATCCCTTAAAATACACGATTTTTATAGTAATATA
>NW_018164529.1:582773-588907 GCF_001263595.1 Phalaenopsis equestris
GAAGAAGGAGGCGAAGAGGATGAAGGAGGGCATTGAAGGGGAAAACTTGTCATGGTAATTGTCATCGTTTTATTCTCAGGTTATTTTTAGGTTATTAGTTTGGTTATACATGGATTACTTTGAAGTGTATTCTCATGTTACTACTGCGTTAATTGGTTAATATTGTGTTGTTTCTGTGTTATTCATCTTTTATTTTGTAATTTATTCGTGGTTTATTTTTAGGTTATTATTGAGTTATTCTTGAGTTACTCTAAAGTTTAGTACTTATTGGCAGCCATTATAGTTTATTCCTGAGTTATTTTTAGGTATTATTGGGTTATTCTTGAGTTACTCCAAAGTGTAGTACTTATTGGCAGTTATTCCATGTTATTCATGTGTTATTTTTAAATTATTCGTAGGTTATTTGTAAGTTAGGCATATCTTATTCTCTGTTTAAACCTGGATTTTTTAAGGTTTTTTTAGGTTATTTGTAGGTTATTTTTTGGGTTATTCGTAGGTTATTCCTGGGTTATTTTTAAGTTGAGTCGTGGGTTATTTTTAGTTTATTCTCAGGTTATTTTTAAGTTACTTTCAGGTGATTTTTAATTTATGTGCAAGTTATTCGTAGGTTATTCCTTGGTTATTTTTAAGTTATTTGGAGGTTTATGTGCAGGTTATTCATAGGTTACTCCTAGGTTATTTTTAGGTTATGCCAGGTTATTCGTAGGTTATTTGTAGGTTATTTTTAGTGTATTATTTTGTTAATTTTAAAGTAATGCGTAGGTTATTCCTGGGTTATTTGTAGGTTACTTTTAAGTTATGAGTAGGTTATTCTTTGGTTATTCCTAGATTATTTTTAAGGTATTATTTTGTTAATTTTTAAGTTCTGCGTAGGTTATTATTAGGTTATTCCTGAGTGATTTTGAGGATATTTTTAAGTTATTTTTAGGTTATTCCTATGCTATTCCTGGGTTATTTGTAGGTAATTTTTAAGTTATGCACATGTTGTTCGTAGGTTATTCCTCAGTTATTTTCAGGGTATTGTTTTGTTAATTTTGAAGTAATGCGTAGGTTATTCTTGGGTTATTTTTAGGGTATTATTTTTTTAATTTTGAAGTAATGCGTGGTTTATTCCTGGGTTATTTGTAGGTTATTTTTAAGTTATGCATAGGTTATTCATAGGTTATTCCTGGGTTTTATTTAAGGTATTATTTTGTTAAATTTTATGTTTTGCGTAGGTTATTCGTAGGTTATTGTTGATGTAGTTTTAGGGTATTCCAGTATTAATAACAATATTAATAACATGCATCTTATTCCTGTGTATTGATGAATAAATATTCTTTGGTTATTCTAGTATTAATAACATGCATCTTATTTCTATATTATTTCTATAGGTTGATGACTTATTTCTATAGGTTGATGAATAAATAGTCAATGAATTGTAGATGCCGACCATCAGCAGTTAGTGAGATTTTGGATAAGGTTCGGCCAATTTTCTCTCGGGAGACATGGTCCTGGAAAGAATGAAGCTTAATCAATTTTTTGATCTGCCCCCTATCCTCAAGATCACATCCTAACTATGCACTTATTGAATTATTGGGATGTTAATAGATTGGCTTTCAGATTTGGGGGGGAAGAGCAGAGTTTTGATGCGAACCAAGTTGCTTTGTTGATTGGCATGCCCAACAGAGGTCCTACGACAAATTGGGCTAAAAAGCCCGTCAATGATGTAGATGCAAGGTGGGCAAAAAATGAACTATTGGAGAGTTCATCTGCTAGTCTTGATGAACTTATTATTAAATTTTTGTTGTCTAATTTATTATTTCATTCCAGCAATTTTAGTGTACCCACAGGGCTCTATTCATTTGCTGAGAATGTAGATAGTTTTTCTTCATTTAATTAGGCCGCAACAGTATGTGACCACCTATTTGAGCAGGTCAATGCTTGCACCATCAAAATAAGGATGAGTCAGCCATTGGGATACATGAACGGGTTTGTTTTTCTTCTAATGGTTAGTATATTGCTCAACCTCAATCAAAAAATTTTATTTTCATCTTATTTGGGTTATATGAATTTCTCATTTATTAATCGTGTTTGTGCAGCTGTGGTTTTATGAGGGCACACTTATGACAGCCCCGACTTATCCTGACGCTAGACCTCATATGTTGAGGTGGCCAATAAATACAGGGTGGAACCCTTCGAGGATCCATTTAATCCTTAAGAAGCTTAGTCCTGTATAGGTAAATGATATTAATGTTTGTTTTAAGTTCAGGATTATGTTTAGTATTTGACCACCTTATTTAATTCTTATAATGAATGTTTTTGTAGGTTCTTAATTCTTTTGTTGATTTAATAGACGAGGAGCATAGTTTACTTGCCCTTCCAGTTGACCCGATATCGTCTCCTGCAAATTCCATTGGAGAACCCAAAATTCACACTCATCGAACAACACCAAAGTCTCATGGTGTTATTCCTTTTATTCGTAGCATCCTGTCACCTACAAATTCACATTTAGGTTTTGAAGATATATGACAAACTCTAAGGGAGCAACAACAAATTTTATTTCAATTGAAGGATTTTGTAAATAACCTAAAAGCTAGTATGGAGTATACAATGATGGAGGTGAAGACCGACATCAAGGAAATAAAGAAAAAAAATAAATAGTTCCCATGGAATCTCCTGTAGGTTTTGAATTTATTGGGAAAAAAGAAGGCCTAGAAAAGGAAGAAAAACCACCTGCTCATATTGAGCAAGCGTTGAAATAAGAGTGGGGTGCCGATATTCTTGAAGAAGAACAGCCAAAGGATCAAGTCCAGAGGAACGAGGAAAAAGAGGACAGTTAGTTCTCCATTTGTTGTTGTAAAGAGAAAGAAGATGGAGGAAGTTCTGACCTTGAATATAGATGATTTAGTACAGTATATTTATGATTCTTCTACGCTGATTACCATACCATCTCCACAGCTCGATGAAGCTAGGGAAGAGGAGACTGAAGAAGCTTGGGAGGAGGTACAGTCGAGCGCAATTGTTCCATACGAAGATGTCCTCCCTTGTTCGTTCATAGAGTTCCCCGACAGAGAACTACTACCATCACACATGCAACAGGTGATAGATACTGTACAAAGAAATGTATGTACAAAGTATGTAAAAAACAAAACACTTTTTCTGTTAATTTTTTATTAAATCTATTAAATATTGTTCAATCAATATGTAGGGATGACATAATAATTGCTCAGGGTCACATTCATATAAGTCGAAATGACCTTGAAGCACTTTGGGATAATAAAGCTTTGGGATAATCACTTTGGGATAATAAAGAAGTAGGGGTAGAACATGTAGATTTGTTTGCCATTAGATTAGATACTCGTCGGTGATAGTCCCCTGATTCTTTTAGATCCTATTTGTACGTCTCTTTGGCATATTAGGTAAGTAATAAAATTCCCATTAATGTTAACTGTTCATGCTCTTTTAAACTCATTTATTTTGTATATGCAAATGTTTAGATACCATCCTCTTTGAGATAGTGTTGCCCACGTCACAGTGGAAGCTATATCTCAGGTAGAGACACTTTTAGTTCTAGTAATTACTAATATGCATTGGACTCTACTTGTTGGGAACCAAAAGGACCGCAAGTGGAGATTCTAGGACTCATTGCCTAATAAAATGCATTTAGGAGTCACCCGCGATGTGGTAAAATTCCAAGCCTTGTCTAACTAGCAACAGACATAAACTGTTTATTCTTTCACTATTTTAAACAATATTTTGTATTACCAGATAAGGCATCTTCGTAAGGACGCCGAGAATGCTTTCCATAGTGACCCGAGTAATTGAGATGTTATCACGACTAGAGGCATTCCCACACAAAGTAATAGCGTCGACTGCGGTATATTTGTTTGTAAATATATGGAAGCAATTTTACAGAAAGGCAGGATTAACTGGGAAGACCATCAAGACTGGCAAACTAAGATGCCTCGGTTTAGGGCAGAGCTACTATATGAAATCTGTAGATATAAATTATTTAGAGGATAAATGCATCTCGACACTTTGATTGTCTTTATATTATACAGGCTGAATGATTATAAATTTTGGCAGGCATATTTACTCCGAGGATTTGGTTTAAATGCTTGTCTATTGTGGTTGAAATGCGAAATATATATTTGTTTGATATCTTACTACATGTTATTCTTGGGGTATTTTTAGGTTACGGTTGATATACAGTTAGTTTATTGTTGGGGTATTATTAGGTTACAGTTATTGTAGATGTATTTTTCTTTTTAGGTTATTCTAGAGGTATTATTAGGTTATTCTTGGGGTATTGTAAGGTTACGATTGAGTTATTTTTAGGTTATTGTTGGGGTATTGTTAGGTTATTCTTTGGGTATTGTTAGGTTACGGCTGATGTATTGTTAGTTTATTGTTGGGGTATTCTTAGGTTACGGTTAATGTTGATGTATTGTTATCTTGTTAGGTTATTCTAGGGGTATTGTTAGGTTATTCTTGGGGTATTGTAAGGTTACAGTTGAGTTATTGTTAGATTATTGTTGGGGTATTGTTAGGTTATTCTTGAAGTATTGTTAGGTTACGGCTGATGTATAGTTAGTTTATTTTTGGGGTATTCTAAGGTTATTCTCGGGGTATTGTTAGGTTATTATCGGGGTTTTGTTAGGTTATGCTTGGGGTATTCTAAGGTTGTGGTTGAGTTATTATTATGTTACAGTCAGGGAATTGTTAGATTATTTTTGGGGTATTATTAGGTTATTCTCGAGATATTGTAAGGTTACAGCCTGAGTATTGTTAGGCTACTGTTGGGGTATTATTAGGTTGTTCTCAGGGTATTCTAAGGTTATTCTTGGGGTATTGTTAGGTTATTGTTGGGGTATTGTAAGGTTATAGTTGAGTTATTGTTAGGTTATTATTGGGGTATTGTTAGGTTATTCTTGGGGTATTATTAGGTTACAGCTGATGTATTGTTAGTTTATTTTTGGGGTATTCTTAGGTTACGGTTATTGTTGATGTATTGTTATCTTGTTAGGTTATTCTAGGGGTATTGTTAGGTTATTCTTGTGGAATTGTAAGGTTACGGTTGAGTTATTGTTAGGTTATTGTTGGGGTATTGTTAGGTTATTCAGGTTATTGTTAGGTTATTCTTGGGGTATTGTTAGGTTACAGTTGATGTATAGTTATTTTATTGTTGGGGTATTCTAAGGTTATTCTCGGGGTATTATTAGGTTATTGTAAGGGTTTTGTTAGGTTATTCTTGGGGTATTCTAAGGTTATGGTTGTGTTATTGTTATGTTACGGTCGGGGAATTGTTAGGTTATTTTTTGGGTATTCTTAGGTTATTCTCGAGATATTGTTAGGTTACAACCAGAGTATTGTTCGATTATTGTTGAGATATTCTTAGGTTATTTTTGAGGTATTCTAAGGTTATTCTCGGGATATTGTTAGGTTATTTTTGGGGGTATTCTTAGGTTATTCTCGGGGTATTGAAAGGTTATTGTCGGGGTATTGTTAGGTTATCCTTGGGGTATTTCTAAGGTTATACTAGAGGTATTGTTAGGTTATTGTCGGGGTATTGTTAGATTATCCTTGGGGTATTCTTAGGTTTTTCTCCAGATATTGTAAGGTTACAACCATAGTATTTTTAGGTTATTGTTGGGGTATTCTTAGGTTGTTCTAAAGGTATTCTAAGGTTATTATCGGGGTATTGTTAGGTTATTCTTGGGGTATTCTGAGGTTACGGTCAGGGTATTGTATGGTTATTATTGATGTATTGTTAGGTTATTGTTGGGCTATTCTTAGGTTGGTTATAGCTAGGGTATTGTTAGGTTATTCCACAATCAGATAACAAAATTTTGTACTCAATAGACAGGTGAATTACAAAACATACATCTACAACTTTCATTTGGAATAATGTTATATGAACTAGTACATTAATACATATGAGTTAAAGTTGGCATAGTACATTACAACATAGAATTATATTGGGCACAGAGCATGTTGGATTTGGTGTGACAATTTCCTGACTCAGAGAGTGTGACACTACAATCGTATTTGCATTGTAATTCATGTGCAGTTCTTGGCTCATACATGTTCCCTAATTTTTTACTGCGTATAGTGGTGAAAATATAAGACAATTAATTTTGCATATAATCGTA
>NW_018164530.1:0-74460 GCF_001263595.1 Phalaenopsis equestris
CTAGACCTCAACCAAAAGTGAGGTCAACATAATGTTAAGGACTTATAATATTAGGTGATACAAAAATATGTTCTGTCAACAAAAATTTGTGAAGGACTATTTGTCCATAATGTTGAACCAATTATCTCAAAGCTCACCTCATACTCAATTCAATCACAGATCCAACATCGTAATAAGTCACCTATATTATGTTGATTACATTATCCTATTTTCCAAAACCACTAAACCTGGAGTCAAGCTTACATATAAATGCCTTCTCAATTTTCAATCATGTTCAGAGCTGCACTTCAATACACATAAATACAATATTTTGTTCTGCCAAAGGGTGAAGAAAAATTTCGGACTCTATATAACTGGGTTCACTGTGTTTATTCCTTGCAATACTCCACCAAAATATCTTGGTGTTCAATTGCGTAAAGGAAGGGCCAAAAAAACTCAATTTGATGATATTCTTGCAAAAAATAATGAAAAACTGAGTTGTTGGACTAATTTCTTTCTTTCCAATGAGGGAAGATTTCTCTTTTAAGAAATGTTTTGTCTGTTTTCCCTTCTTATATCTTACAAATGGATTCAATGAAAAAAAAATACCCATCTCCTCATGGCGAGGCATTTTAACAGGTTTCTATGGTCTGGGCAAAGAAAGCAAGTCCGTTGAATTAGCTTGCAGAAGGTGTGCAAGCCTCTACATGCTGGGGGGTTGAGGTCTAAGAGCTTCCATCACATTAAACACATCAACTTTTGCAAACTATGGATCAAATTCATATCTCAAACATTCCCTTGGGCCAGATTTATGAAGGGAAAGTATTGTAGAGATCAACACCCCTCTCTGATATCCAAAAAAATGGGTGATTCAATAATATGGTCAAATATGCTAAAAGTTAAATCCAAGGCTGGAGATTTGTTCATTTGAGAATTGGAGGAAGGAGAGAACAACTTCCAACTGGATAACTAGACCCTTGAGGGGAAATTGGTAGGGTCACAACCAACACCTTCTAACCTGCATCTGAAGTTTTTTTATTGTTAGGATAATGGCAACTGGAATAATCAGGCACTGCAAAACATTTTGGACACTTCCCAACTAAGTAGGGTGTTGAAAATTCCTTTTGACACCTCTAAGAAGGACAGAATAATACTAAAAAAACAATTCTCAGAGCTTGTATGCATCCATTTATACTACATGTGTCCAACAGCAGAAAGTTATGTGGGGTATACTTATTTGGGGTGGTTTTTGTCTCCTTCGATGTCTTTTTTCCACTGGAGGTTGTTTTTAAACATGCTGCCAACAAATGAAATTCTAAAGCTCAAGGGATTAACAGGGCATTCCTAATGTGTGTTATGTAGACAGGAAGACGAGCATCTACAACACTTATTCTTTAGCTGCCCCTTTGTTCATTAAGTCTGGAACATTATTATTAACCACATCAATGTAAGTACAATTCAACTCTCTTGGCAACACTTCCATCAAAGTTCGCAGAACTGGCAGAAGGTAAATCTATCCCCAGTTCCCTGTATTGTGGCCTGGTTTTTTTGAATGGCTAGGAACCAACACAATTTTGAAGAGAAAATTCTTAATCCAAACATTGGTGCTAATAATTGTTCATTGCACCTGACCAAACTAAAAAACTTCCATACAATCTGTCCCAAGCTATGTTACAACAAGTTCCTGAGTCCAAGTACTTCTCAAGTTTACTGGCAAAGACCTTTTTATGGCTAGATAAAGGTAACACATATGGTAGCATTTTGAATTTTGATGTAGGCATTGGGGTGTATTCAAGGACATTCATTACAGGTGTTTACTGTATTTCCAGTCCCCAGCTCTTGCTATCGATGCTTTAGAGGCAGAAACCATTGCAATTCTTTGGCCCCTTCTCCTTACTATAAGAGGTAATTGTAAACAGCGACATATGGAATCAGACTCTCAAGTTTTGGTGAATATTCTGAAAAAATAGTTGGAGAGCCCTTGGCATCTATTACTTTGGATCAAACAAATCAATCACATGGCAACCAACATTACTACAAGGTACACTTATATACCCAGAGAAGGAAATAGACCGGTAAATTGGTTGGCCAAAGCAGGATTACACATTGAAAAAATTGTGCTTAGCAGAGTTTTGAATCCTTCTCTTTCTTTTCTTTTGAATGGAGACCATGTGGGTCTCCCTTTTATTAGATCCTTGTAATCCCTTTTTATTATCAATGACACCTCCTCATGCTCATAGATATACCTTGTATCTATGAATGCGAGGTTTTGCAATATACATATATATATATATATATATATATAAACACGTGTGTGTGTGTGTGTGTGTGTGTGTGTCTTTGGAATTAAATATATCAAGTTCACATTATTTTACATATATTTAATGGTTTTTTTAAGAAGGTAAGATCTCTTTTTGGCATGATCAGTGGGGATTGGGAGATCATAATTCATTTTCTCACACTCCTCAAAACAATAATTTACCTATCTCCGATGTTTGGAGTGATGATAATTGGGATATCAATAAATTGTTGTCTCTTGTTGGGGATAAAACGACTCATGTAGCTAAGATCCCTATAAAGATGACAAGTAAAGATACCCCACTTTGGAAAACCTCCTCTACTATTTCTCCCTCTAAAATGCTTTACTCTAATTTTTATAGCTTTGATAAGTGGCTGTGGGGGAAATTTATTTGGAACAATTTTCTTACTCCTTCCATCTCCTTCTTCCTTTGGAGATATCTTTTTAAGATGCTCCCTCTTGATGATATTCTAAAACTTAAGGGTCTCAACTTGCCTTCCCAATGTCATTTATGTAAATCTGAGGAGGAATCCGCGATGCATCTTTTTTTTTCATGTTCTTATGCTAAAGAGGTTTGGTATGCACTTGGGCAATACTTTCATATAAACTAGTATGATTGTATTGACATTGTCGAATTTCTCCGTATTTGGAGAATTACTGATATTGTGGATTCGAATTGGCTTCGTTCCTTATGTTGGTGATTTGGTTTATCTGGGTAGTCAGGAATGATCATAGGAATGATCATAAACATCTCATAAACATCACAATTTGGGTATGGTTCCATCTACCTCAGTTTCTCACATTCTTGCTTACTTTACCCGGGCTTGTCGTATTTTGGGCTTGTGTGATGATTCAGCCAATCCTAGGGTGGGTAGGATGACCATTCTCATTAGGCCACTCTCATTAGGTGGCAACAACCTCCCATTGGATGGATAAAAGTTAATTTTGATGTTAGTTGGGACTCCTCGGCGGCAGGGGCTGGTGGGGTTTTTCGTGACCACCTTGGGAAGTGCCTTTGTTTCTTTACTTCGCCGATTGTCGCTTCCTCTCCTTTAGAAGCTGAGTACTGGGGTTTTCTTTTCTCTCTTCAGGTAGCCATTTCTTGTAACTTTTCTCAATTGTTGTTTAAGACGAATTCTCTTACCATTTACAAGGATTTTGGTTTGACTAAAATGCTCAAGTGGAATGTTTTGGGGATTTGGAATAGAATCAAAACACTTATTGAAAAATCTAATTTGTCTATTGCTTTAAGTCATGTTTTGCGGGAAGGAAATTCTCCCACAGATTGGTTGGCCAGGAGGGGTAAAGTTTGGGTAACCTTATTGTCGATGTTTCGCCACCGCACGTTTAAAGAAGCATTTACAGGGTGACTCCTTGGATTTGCCTTTCATCAGGAGATAATGTTTTTATTTTGGTTTTGTCTTTGCTTTCTTGGAAATTTATGGCTTACAAGAAACTTTTGTTGGATTGTGTTTCCTCCCCTATGAAGGACTTATACACGTTATGCATGGCTAATCATTTACTAGAAATCCTTTTTTCTTTCTCGGTCTTTCTCGGTTTGGAGCTTACCCTTCTGGAAGATTGTGGTTTGCAAATTTTTTAGCATGTTTCGGTAGGAGGATTTTGGCCTCCATTATTTCTAGGTGCAGCTATGTTTGGATTGGAGCGCGTTCTTCATTGTTGTGGCCATATATATATATATATACCCTTCTAGTTTTCATCTTGTATATGCAGGTTTCTTTGTGCTTTATCGGGTCGATTCTGGATTTTGCTCAAACTACTTTGGATCGAGCCTTCAATCCCACCGGGATAGGATTTGCTGGAGCTGCTCTGATGTTTTCTTTCCTCTTTCCAAGATGTTCTGTTGGCTTTACTGTGGATCTTCCTCTGATTCTATTTAACATATCTCTTTTGGGTCACTTGTATTTTGAGCTTTACGTTTCCTTTTGTTTTTGCTTACTTTTTTACGTCGCATTGTACTGTGGATTTTGAAACCCATAGGTTGACGATCTACTTTATTTAGATGTTAGATAGGGATCCAATCCACTATCCCGCCCATATTTTGTAACTTTTTTTAAGTATTAACGCGTAAGGAACCTCGAGTCGCTCTTTTATCTAAAAAAAAAATGATTTTTTTTAATTAAAATCATCATTAAAATTATATGCTTAAAACAAAAATGCTATAATGTTTCAGCCTATTTTTCACTTTGATGAGTATTTAAATCACCATAAAACTCTGATGAAACGCAATCTTAATACAATCAAGTTAACATTGGGTGATAGATTATAAAAACAAAGGGATATCTCCACATAAGAGTAGAAAATTCATTCTTATAAGTGAATACAAATACACCCAGAACTATATAAATCAAACCTAATTAAACAACATTTAATCATTTATTAAAATATTTTTTAAAATACTTATTTTTTCATAATTTTATGATGCATAATTTTTAATTCATAATAATTTAAAAATACCAACTTAAATAAATCTAACAATTTAATGAATACAGCATAATTTTATTCAAAGGCTTGAAAATCTTGTATACTTTCTAAAATATTATTTACGTACTTAAAACCCCATTTTTTAGTACTCATAATAATAACAAAAAAAATTAATACTTTTAAAATTTTGAATTAATGAATTTTTAGATAAGAAATTTAACATAAAGCAAATGGGTCATTTATTTAACTTTTAAACAGTGAAATACACGTTTTCATACAAAAGGTGACAGGTAAAATTTGAGAAACTAACTTGCACCAACAAAGCTTAAAAGCACAAAAATACTAAACATTCACATCATAATCAGCACAAGGAATACAACATATGCCAAAATAAAAAATAAAAAGATAAAAATATAAATTCATTACACCTGATGAACAATCCATACCCATCAGACTATATCCACATATAAACTAACCAAACAACTGGACCAAGCTATAAATTCCAAAACATTAATTTACTAACACCAACTCCCTTATCAGAAAAACCTACAAACACTCATAAAAACACCTAAAAATCTCCTCCCTCTCTTTTTTTACTGATAACAATCAACAGACAAAACAATCATCATCATTTTCCTCACCAAAAAACTCATATCTGCTGAAATGCTTCACTCTGAATCTCCATTCTTCTTTACCTGCATCAAATGATATAAACTCAGCTCCCTGTTCCTCAGTCTTCTTCTTCAACATCTCTATATATCTCTCAACCTTCGGGCCTCCAGTATATCTCTGCCCAGTTTTCTTGTTGAAGCATTTGATGTCAAGAAGAGTCACTTCAGCCGGTTTGTTTAGCCCTTGACCGACGGACGGCTTTTTGCTCTCGTCGCTGTACACGACGACCTCACGATGGTTGAACTGAACAATGGACTCGAGATCAAGTCTCCTCACATCAGTTTCACCGAGGAATTTTATGCTGCCGTAGGCTTTGCGGCCGATGACGAAATCCTTCACGCGGCGACAAAAACCGGGCTCGGCACGTTCTTTGGCGGCGAGTTCGGGGATGCTTGGTTCGCAGAAGTAGTTGTCAAGGGAGAGTTTTGGCATTAGGGCTTCAATGTCTGCGCCGTGTTCATAAGAGATCGCAGCCTCGCTGGCTCGACGGCTCGAAATTGAGAAGTGGGAGTCTTTGGTTCTGTTGGCATGGTTGTCTTTAAGGCCATTTGGTTGTTGAGGGGGTTTGGATGGAGTTTGTTCTGCATGGCCATTCTCAGCTGGGCTTTCTGCAACATTGCATGGTGAGAATTATAAATAAGAAAAATGAAGAGTATATAATATCAAAATTGCAAATGAGAACATATGAGTATGAGATAGATAAGCTATAATAATTAGATGGAAGATTTACATGCATACCATTTAATTCCTTTCTAATTTTATATGTTAGTTTAATTCCTACGTATTTAGGTGTTATTTACCACAACTTCAATTTTTCCATATGTATGTCAAAAAGGTGCATCTCACTTTAAAGTTAAAATAGTGGTATTTTTATGTGATACTGGAAATTGGGGCGATATAAATGTAAAAAAACGAAACTAAATGTCTGATATGTAAATACATGGGGGGTTGTTTGGTTGAGAGATTAGCTAGGATTTAAGCTATAGATCATTTAAGGTTATATCCCAAAAAATTTACCAAATTTTAACCAGACTTAGCGTCCGAATATGCTGAATAATGGTCAAGATTGAGGTTTTGAGAATTTACTTAGAACTAAATTTACAAGATTTACTGAATACTATCTGCATTAAATCCGCGACCACAAATCAATTTGGGATTTTGAATTCTTAATACAATATATTCTTCCATATAGTTAATGAAAACAATCATGATCAATGGATGAAGCCCAGACGCACAAAACAAAATTATTATATATATATATATATAGCTCACCAAGAAGATCAGCTGTATAAGATTCATCAACAATGGGAGCAGATGGCACTGCATGAATTTTACCTGGAATATAGCATGAAATATCAGTAAACTTATATAAAGAATGATAATTTATACTGCAAATAAGGATTCATAAAGCTGACCCAAAATAGTTTGGGATAAGGCTAATGATATTGAACTTAAAAACTTTTTAGAAATGACAGAATGACACGATAATCAATTTAAATAAAATCCGTCAGCGCCTCGCAAGAAGAATGGGCATCCATGAATCAATATTTAGTAGTGGCAGATTATCTAAGTGTGCCTTCATAAAATTTATCAGCACAAAAAAAAATTCCATGAGTTACACTAGTTCCAACTCCCAACAACTTTGAACACAGTTTACCATCTTATCATCAAATCAAAACTCAAAGCATTATACATATCTATGGCATGCCATCAATACCAAAAATATTTTATAAAGTGTCAAAATAGTTCACTGACTATTTACATGGGGTCGTTTTAGTCTCATAGTCTATTAAAGTACCAAACTAATTCCTATACTTTCTAAATTGAGGCTAAAATAGTCCAGTGTGAATTATTTCAACCCATATTAAAAGACTCTTAGGGACTAAATTGACACTTTAAAATGATCCCTTGCAAAAAATCAGGGGACTATTTTAGCCTTTTTTCTTATATTTTACAATTGGAAAGACTTGCAAGAGATGCACCAATAAAACTAACTTGACTGCAGATTTGCTGAGTTTTTTAATGTGAGATTTAGCAAGAAGTTTACCCCTTGAAAGAGAATTTAACTTCCAATATATGGTTATTAATAATCTGTATTTCAAGTTTACACATTTAATCGTTCAGATTGCTCAAGTTTAAACTCTGCTTCAGATTGCACAAGTTTAAACTCTGCCAAGGCTCACAGGAGCTGTTTTTTTTTCATGAATGATAAATTGTTGGCAATATGAGATTTTTTTAGGGAAATTTAAAAATGCACCACACAATTCTTATGGATTTACATATTTAACACGAAAATTTTGATATTTATATTTATATCACCTCGGAGTGAAAAACCTATGCATAAAAAGGTACATTTCACTTTTTAAAAACCTAATAACAGTGGAATTTTTTTATGTTAAAAATTTGAGTATTATCAATAATAATATTAAAGTTTAGCTGTTAGATATGTAAATATATAAGAATTGTGCAGTATGCATACAAATACCCCAAGTTTTTAACTGAAATACTTGATAACCAAACTGCCTGGTAAGTACTTTATAGAAGTTACAGTCAAACTACACGCAATCAATAGTCAATACTATAAATGTCCACGAATGCAATATAAAATTGATTAAAAGAAAGAACACATTAACTCAAATGTTTAGCATTATCCTTAAATCATTAAGTAAATTAGAGAATACCATATATACTAGCTATCTAAAGCCTTTAGAAAACATCAATAATCAGAAGAAAAAAAAAAAATCCAACTTTACATATTAAAAAAGGGAAACTTACAGACATAACACACAGTTCTTATGTATTTGCATATCTCACCCCTAAACATTCATATCTACACGCATGAAATTTTGGCGCTTTAAACCTATGCATGAAAAGGTGCATTTGAGTTTTAAAAAAAGTGGTAAAAGTGCTATATTTGGTGTGATATTAAAGATTTGAGTGTTATGTGGGTTAACTATGAAAGTTTAGGTGTGAGACATGTAAATACATAGAATTGTATGTATGTATGTAAATGCCCCATTAAAAGAGAATGGAATTGACAGTGATATTGTTTTAATTGAAGTCCCTCAAAAGCATCACTAAGCTACTATAATTGCAGCTTGCACAACCTGCCAGTCATGAACAAGGACAAAAAGAACGACACATAAAATCAGAAATTTATAGATTACCATTGTCGCTAGATGAACCAACGATATTTTTTGACGCTGATTGTGTATTAACACCATTTGAAGAGGGCCATTGTTCAATTGGACGAATGATTAGTGCCCTTGGATTCTCCCTTGGGATAATTAGTGCATCTGCCTTTGGAGTCGTTGGAGCCACTTCATCATCACCGAAGAATGGTACCTGTGAAATAAGAAATTTTTATTAGCTCATACTTCTGCCCAAGAAAATCACATTGAGTTAACAATATGTAATAATCAAATAATCAGGAGGCAATTACATACATAACACTCAAAAACATTGCAATTTACAAACCTAGCACTCTCTAATCCATTTTTCAAATTCCTACTCAAATATCAAAATTCACCATAAAACGCAAATCCATGATTTCCATTTTTATCGAATTCTCAGTATTTTGAACAAGGAACGCGTAAATGCATCGGTTCAATAATTCAAAAGATCACCTGGGAGTTAGTTTTGTAAATAGCAAAGTTTCAAGTGTTGTCTACATAATTATTCAAATAATCAGTTGATTAAAATCGAGCAAGAGATCCCGATTTGTAGATTAAGAATAAGCAAACCCTTTGACTATCGCTTTTAGGTTGATATCTCCTGGCTGGCAACCGGATTCTTCTCTGTGATACATGTCTAGGAGCCACTAAAGAAGAATACCTTACTGGAGCTGGTTTGTCAGAAACCTGTAAAAACAAAATAAAATATCATGTCCATTTGAAATGTCATTTTTGGCACTAATATAAAACCATTTCTTAAAGCAAGCCAGATCAATCACTATATTTAGCTAGCAAAATTAGTGAAAGAAAAAATGGAAAAGTGTGAAAAGTTTCCTGACTCTTTGCAGGGGATCATTTTAGCCCTAGAACTTATAAAATTGTCAATTTAGTACCAAATCCTTTGAATATAAGATTAAATATCCCCACAAAGAACTATATCAACCCCAATTTAAAGAGTCTAGCAAGTAATTTGACACTTTATACACTCCATGTATATTGTCAGAGGATTATTTTGACACTTTACTCAAGAAAAAAAATACATAATACAAGAGCATAAACAGTGGTCACTAAATATAACTGGTAAGATTTCAAAAAACTTACAGGCATGCTGGAAATTCCATATTGAACTGATGGAGCAGAAGAGCCCACACGACCAATAGACATCTGAGGCATCACAGGAAGCGTTCCAAAAGGATTTGTTATGGACGTGGGTTGCATGACAATGTTAGCCTGAATAGCAGGGCTGCCACACAAGAAAGGCAAACAAGAAATTACCAGTCAAACTATCTATTAGAATATTAAAATATTTATTAATACAGAATTCTAACACTATCATATGAAAAATTCCTTTCGGGAGCATTCCCTGTAGAAATATCTTAGGGGTTTTATGTATATATATATATATATATACACCACAAAATTCTTGTGCATTTACGTAGCTAACATCTAAACAATAATTTTTACTAATGTAACACCCAAATCCTTAAATCATATAAAAAATCTCAGTAACATTAACTTTTCTAAACTGAAATAAACCTTTTCATCTGTATATTTGATATGATTGAGACATTAAAATGTGATACAAGTAGCTATCAAAATGCAGGTTTTATATAAGTACATACATAAGAATTGTATGGTATGTAAACCCCCAAATATCACTTCGAAAATTTCAAGTGGTTGTCATATTAACTTTTACCAGAGAAGTATTATATTTATTAGACTTGTTCCTTCAAGAAAATATTATCTATCATTGGCAGAGACGAGTCCAAAATAACTGAGATGAATATATGAAAACCAGCAGGATATTATCTACAGGCATTGTAACAGGGGATTCTCTAAATGAACTTTATCCAATTACACAGACAGCAACGTAAAAAAATATTGGATAAAAAGGATATATTGAGAGTAAATCTTAGACAGCAAAATTCCAATCTTAAGCAAAAAAAGTAACTTAAATAAAAGAAATTGCAAGCACAACATTTGTATTCTACAAATTGTTTGTTCATATGTTGCTACAATAAATGAAAATAGACATGCTAGTCCCAAAGGCCAATCTCCATGGAAAATGGCTAATAAACATGTGATGAAATTGTTTTCAGCTCCTAACTATAAAAAATGACCAAAAGAAAATGTGATTTTGATATTTACCTAACTAGAGGAAATCAATTTCCTCTAAAATATGGCAGAATGCACCATTTTCACCACAATAAAAATAATTCTATGGATAACCAGTGATACAGTGTACTTGAACTCCTGAAACCTCATTATGCAGACTGGCTACGTTTATACAATCCATATGACTGCTGCAAAAAGAATCCTTAAGCACCAACACATCCCATTTTATTACAAAAAAGTTATTGTTTTATTAAGCATAGCATATTTGTCTCCTTGTAGAGATATTCGAGGATCCTGCGATCTTCGAGTTTCAAAAAGTAAAGAAAAAAAAAATACTATGGAATTCCTCATGTACCATCGATTCTTTTTAGAACTGGACACTGAATGTTTAAGAAAAAAAAGGGAAATAAATGTATTTTAGAGTAGGCAGATGCTTCCAACAACTCTAAAGAAGCTAACAACTACCTAAATTTATCAAATTTCAAGATAACGTTCGGAATATTTGAATATATAATAGAAACATACCTCTGTCCAAAAGTTCCCTGATTAAAGGAGCTGGGGAAGCTACCAAACCCTCCAGAAGGAGCTGAAATGAAGATGGTAAATGTGAAATAATAAATTAACTGTATGTTCACGTATGACCTAAGTTACTATAAAAGGCACTTAAAATAAGGTTCACAAAGGAAATAAAAAATTACATTAATGATTTGGTTTACCTATTTGTGCCTGACCAAGGTTACCAAAAGAAAAGTTACTTGATGCTTGTGCAGGAGCAGACTGTTGAAAAGGAGTGGAAAAGGAGGGCTAGCAAGCAGAGGTACAGTGAAAAAACAATGTCAGTTAGTTCAATGAAAAGAAATATATATATATATATATATATTAATTATAACATAGTAGAAAAAAATTAAAGCAAAAGTTACATTCAGTTCAAAGAAATTATGGGAAATAAATGCTAAATTTCACTTACAGTCAGTTGACCAAATCCTGCAGGATTGCTCAATGAAGGTGTTGAACTGCTAAAGAGGCTTCCACCAAAGCCAGTTGATGGCGTGTTGAATAGACTTGAACCAAAAGCTGGTGCGCTCTGTTGAAAACCAGTAGACTGCCCAAAGGGAGAAGGCGTTTGACCAAGAGAAGCAGTTGAAGAAAACAACGCAGAAGACTGAGTGTTGCCAAAAGTTAGACCAGATCCAAAGGAAGAAGTGGATCCCACCATTGAGGAACCAAAAATAGAAGGAGACGAACCGAAAGCGGGAGCACTTCCACTGCCAAAAATAGAGGATGAACTGCTAGAGCCAAAACCAGACGAAGGCGCCCCAAATAATGAAGGGGTGGAAGATGTTGAGCCAAAGGGGCTTGTTGAGGATGATGAGAATGGTGAGCTGAAAAGTGAAGCTGATGATGATCCAAAACCAGTAGAACCAAAAGCTGGAGTTTTAGGAGCAAAAGGATTTGAAGAGATGGTGGATGAGAAAGGATTAGCAGCAGCCTGACCAAATGCACTAGTTTGACCAAAAACACTACTTTGACCAAATGGACTTGTCTGACCAAAAGCACTCGTTTGACTGAATGGGTTCGATTGTGTTGATGTTGGAAAACTTATTCCACTTGATTGTCCAGCAGGATTTGGACCACCTAAACAAAGTGATAGAAAATACAAAGTCATTTATAGTGAGCAAAATGCATCAGCAAATCATAAACAGTCAAGTACTAATAACAGGAGCATTGCTAGTACAAGGATCTCGATCAAAGGTGAATATATTATCTCTCAAACATATTAAACATATGTATTGATAAGTATAGTATCACAAAATGATGACAAATTCTATTGAGACAACTATACGTTAAAAATTAGAAAGTCCTCCAAATTCTACATAGACATATATTTTCAATTCTTAGAATTTGTTTGATGAAACATTTTAGCGGAGAACTATATACTCCTTTTTTTTTTTTTTTTGTAGTTTTCTTTCTGACTAAAGGTGATGTAATTTATGTCCACATTGACATGTTTGTGAATATGAAGCCTAAATTTTAAACATTACAAGGAAAGAAACAAGTTGATAAGTCATCTTCAGCTCTATTCCTTAACAACATCAAATTACGAGTGTAATGTACTTCACCAAGAACTAAATGTGGATGGATACAAACAACCTGTGTTACTTCATACATGGACATATTGCGCAGCGAGAAGACAAAGCAATTGCTAGTTTTCACCCAAAAAAAACAAAGCATATGAACCATAGGCAAACTACAAGACCTCAAGAACAGTAATGTATGAACTCTATGACATGACAAGTATTGAAGAAATTCAAATATCATTGCAGAATTTGTAGTATATGCACTTAAATACCCGAATATGTGCATGCTTACATCTATATAAGCCTTTAATTTTCTTGACTACTGCATCAAAAAATATTTCGTGCATGCAGTACAAATATTCTAATAGAAGAGATCATAAATAATGGTGCCAATATATGTTATGCGGTGAAGGCCAACATTACAAAAGAAAATTATGTACATGGATAGAATGCCAGATAAGGTGTGCAGGGGGAGAGAAAGCAGATGGATGTCAAAATATTGGGACTAGGAATAGGATGGGAAAAATTAGCCAATAAATCCATCTAAGTCATATCGAAGGTTGGAAATATTAAATAGGTAACCTTGACAAGAGCACTCTGGTAATAACCATATTCCTAGGAGGCATTCCAAGCATATCCTGGATCTTGCACTATCCACCAATTTTGTAAAAGAATAATGTAAAAGAATTATCATAATGATATGGTTATGCATCCTAAAAGATGCAATGCCATCTCATTTTTCGACAAAAAGGTTGAAAAGAAATGTGTCAATCTCATTAGGGGACAAAAAAAAACTTATGTTATGTATTGCTGTCAAAAAAAGTTTTCGTGTTCGCCTGACAATTAGCTCTAGTCAGACTAATTTTTTTATAAAGTTGTATGCTTAACAAACCAAGCCCAAACAAGGTCTTGTTTGTTCCTGCATGGTTTGATAATAACTTCATTATATTTATTTTAACATACAAAAATGCATATATATCCCTGTGTGCATGGGCACTTACAAAGATTGTGTATATTTGCACTGAGATAATTATATTTGCATGGACATCTACAAATATAAATGGTTGCAACTATATTCTATAGTTTATATAAGATGTTCAAATAGATTTTATGTTAATTGATAGTGTATTTGGCTCGATAAGATAATGAGAAAAACTTGCATAGAATTTTGAAATGTTTGCTTACTAAGCTAAGCCAAACAACACACGAG
This sequence comes from Phalaenopsis equestris, assembly GCF_001263595.1. NCBI lineage: Eukaryota > Viridiplantae > Streptophyta > Magnoliopsida > Asparagales > Orchidaceae > Phalaenopsis > Phalaenopsis equestris. Next base: position 13,972 of record NW_018164530.1, read on the forward strand.
AGCTTGATTCATTTATACCACTGCTGGAAAGAGAACGGTAGTTAACAAACTACTATAATGGTAAACTTTAATGTTCGCATGTCTCAAACTTTTTTCTTTCCTATGCTCTTTATCCCTCAGTGTACCAAGAACATCTACATATTCCAAGCATCCTTTGCTATGTTCTTCCTCACCCACCATCCCAAAATAATCTAATAACATATCTTATATAAAATTCCAGTCGTGTTTACCTCAACTAAATTAATCCAAACATTTAAAATGTTTTGCTTGAGCAACAATTCTTTGATACTTTTTTGGTCTTTAGATTTATCAAACAAAAAAAAAAATCAAGAAAATCAAGTTGATCTAGGCTGAAAGCCTCCAAAAAAAAAAAATCTTGTATCAAAATTTTCATGGAAGTAATGTCACTAACACTTCCAAAAGGGTTTTCTTGAGCATGCCAAGCAACATGTCTAACACAAACACTGAAACAAGGAAAATGTTAAGAGGCATACCAATAACTTGAATGATTTTAATAAGAAAAAAAAAGAAAATGTGGGCACTGAGCTGACATACTTTTTTACACTCCTTGAACATAACACAAAAAATATTAAGTAAGTTGGGCTTAATCCATGCCATTGTTTCAACCAAAGTTTAATTTTCTTCCTTTCAAGATTCCAAGTCAATATATTTAACTTCTTATTAAAATGTTTCTTAAATATCATATCTTATACTTTATAAGCACTTTGAGTGAAAGATCAAGGTAGGTCATCCCATTCAACAATGGTAAACCAGTGGCATAAATGACTCGTACATATCAAAAACCTCCCTCCAATGCATCAAATGTATATTGGAAGCCTCCATCCACTCCATCAAAAGTTAATAAATTAAAAGTTTGCACAGAATGAGAAGAAATTAAAGATGTCATTGCATAAAAACTTTCCAATAACATGGAACTTAATATCTTCGTGTTCATAGCATTTAGACAATCTTTGGAAAATTTTTCATACCAAATGCGTGGCCTAAATTGCATATTGACATGAATATCTATATATCATTCAATTTTCCAATATTTTACTCATGAACGGTTAACTCAAAATAAAACTGATGAAGCTGAATTTACAAACAAACAAAAAAAATGTGATCATGTATTCAAAGAGCCCAACTTTGAGAAAAATATAAATCCTAGGCTAAATACATAACATAAAAACAAGAATGAACACAGTCACCCACCAAGTTCTTAAGGGAATACATAAAAAGAAGGAAAAGACTCGAGAGAGATTCGCTCAAGTATCCACAAGAAATATTGCACAACAAATATATCTTCGATGGATCAAGAAGAATGACAAAGATGAGGAACTTAGAAACTAAATAAATAAATAATTGTCGGATGCAATAGCAAGGAGTTCTAAAGAGAGAGTAAGAAGAAAATAAAGAAGCAAGTGGGGAACAAAGAATGTAGTAAAGTGCCAGGAAAAAAAAATATTCTTTTTCTCTTTTCATTCATCTTTGATTATTTTAGCAAATACAATTCAAACAATAGAAACTCATAAACGAGAGAAAATCCCAAAGCAACACTATATAATCATAAATGAAACAACTCTCACAAGAAAGCCACCTCCCTACCAACATAGGGCATGCAACAAGCTAACTGACGCTAGAGTTTAACTTTTGCCATACATCAACAACCTATATGTAAGCATTGAAATTTTCCCCTTCTCCACTCATTATTGCAATCCCCGCCGCCTTCCCAAATTGCTCGTCCCGAACTGACTTCCCCAATGCACGAGGGAGTGAGAAGAAAATAAAGCAAAAAGACAAGAAGCAAGTGAGGAACAAAGAATATAGTAAAGTGTCATTTGACCAAAATAAAGAAGAAAGAAATGTTCTTTTTCTCTTTTCATTCATCTTTGATTATTTGAGCAAATACAACGCAAACAATAGAAACTCATAAATGAGAGAAAATCCCAAAGCAACACTATATAAGCATAAATAAAACAACTCTCACAAGAAAGCCACCTCCTTACCAACATAGGGCTTGAAACAAGATAACTGAAGCTAGAGTCTAACTTTTGCCCATGTATGTAAGAACTGAAATTTTCCCCTTCTCCATTCATTAACGCAATCCCCGACGCCTTCCCGAATTGCTCATCCTGAACTGACTTCCCCAATGCACGATTCTTTCATTTTCTTCCTTGATTTGCTATTATTGTCTTTCCTTTTTTTATCGTTGTGTAACCACTCCTCTCAGCTATTTAGGAAGAATCAAAACCGAAGTCGGGGTATCACTCGCCTCTCGCTCGCCTCCTTTTATAGCCACTGAAACCACTGTCAACGTCCTTCCCCTCTCTTGATTGTGGTTCGCCCAAAGCCACTGCCCTAGTGACTGAACCCTTGTCATACAATAGTGATTAAAACTAGCCAGGAAAACAAAAACGGGATTGTGGCATACAGAGACCACCGAAGCTTCTATATTTCCCCTCCTTCGTTGAACCTTTGCGATACAATCTCAATTAGAGCTATTCAAGAAGGGAACAATGGGATCGTGGCATATCTAAACCACCGAAACTCCTATCTTTTTTCTCCTTCTAGCAACTTTGCAGCTCTGTCCTCCTTACCACAATAGTTGAGACCTATGGTGAGCTCACTCCTTGATTTCTACTTCTATTTCTTCCGATAATATTATTATCAAATTTAAAATCATTAAATTTATTATTTTACTTGGAAATATCATTAGGTTAGAATAATGTTAATTTCAAATCAATACCTATATCTAACCTAATAAATAATTAATCTTAATATATTTAATTGCATAAATGTTTGATTTTGAGGATGCTGATTTGTGCAGGATTTGTCATTCAACGTCGATTGCAATAATAAATTGAACGAGGCAATGAACTGCTCTTTATAATGGGATAAACGTACAATTCCTAGTTATAGGTGTTACACTTGCTATATTTATTATCCCTAACTAATTGTAGGTTTGTCATCCGTCCCCATTAAATTTCATATATTTGCACTAGATATCAATTTTGTTTATAATGAATTTCATGTGCATTAATCTTAATTTATTTCGGTAGAAACGCATGTTTAATTGCTGGAAATTCATGATTTTAGTATTTATTATTTCCTTTATAGCTTTGAAATTCAGTATTGCAGCTTCATAATTGTTTATAAATGTCGGTGGACATGTTGTAGTAATATTCTTGTGCTTTAATTAAGATTTATGAAATAAATAAGATATTATAATATTATTATGTCAGTATTAAACTATTTTGCTATGGCTAGTCGGATCGACAGGTCCTCAGAGAAATCAATAGATTTTCATAGGATTGGTAACTATATTTCTTTATTCCATGGTGTCATTGAAGACTGATTATACAAGCACACACACGCACACCTACTGCACTTGTATATTATCAAGTAGTATTAAAAGGATTAGTAAACCCTATACGTGTAAGCACACCTGATGTGATAACCTATAAATATCTATAAAAAAGAGCATGTGCTCAAGTCAGTCATTTTCATGATCATAAGCATGTGATAATCCTTTTGCAGATTTTGTTATGCATGTGCCTCATTTATTTTGTATTTTATGCTTTAATAAATAGTATTTATTGGGTTTTATTTGCAAAGCCCACTCGTTGATATTTTTATATAATAAATTTCATTCAACCACTTATAGGACCGGCCTCATAGGATCAGACTTGAAAAATCTATATTCTTATTTGGTATGTTTAGTATTTGTTTTAATTTACTTGTTTTCCCTCTTAAGCTTTGGGTAGTATCTTTGTTGTTATTTCAATTTCCTTCAGTTGTATCGATTGTATGACATTTATTTGTGAAATAAATTAAAATTTATATTTTTCTGCTTATTTTTATTATTATTTATATACAATCATTTTTTTTTTGAGAATGCAAAAAGTTCAATTATTTTCATCACGCCCTGTATTGTTGGAGAATACAATCTTATGGACCCGGGGTGTGATAATATCATACATAAACTTCAATCTACAATGTTCCACTACTAATCCGTAGTTTGAGCCAAAATTGCCATCAAATTTTCCTAACAAGGTTAGTTTATGAATGAGATCACCATTGCATTCCTCGAATTTAGAACATTTTACAAAACCATGAAGAGAAAAAAAAAAGATGAGATCTCTTTATTGTTGGCAATGAAGTGAATAGAAGTGATGTATAATATGATAGAGAAAAATGGGTGTTTTGGGGTACTCAAGTTCATGAAAAACAGAAGGAAAGATTTAGAAATAAAGTAAAATTCAAGAAACAAAAAATCAGTGTTGTTGATGATAAATCAACAACATTATCAACTTGTACAATTTTCAATAAAATAAAATTAGAAAATTAAGGCGAGACAGCAAAAATTCTACATATTTCAATAATCCAATCAATAATGCACGTCAATAAACATAAGGTCCTGTTTATCATGATTAAGAATGAGCCCCCCCATTTCTTTATTATATTTAAACAAATTTAAATTAAAATAAATAAGGAAATTTAGTAACAAATGATGATATTCCTACAAAGACATCAAATCCAATATACTTCAACTTATTTTGTTGACCAATTCGCTCTTTGTGGTTGGGCTATGATAATGAAAACCAATCTGAACTAATTAGCTAATTGCACTCCATCATTTTCCCAAGAGAAAGAACTCTCCCTTCGAGACTAAAAATGGTGAAATCACTTGGACAAAGATAACATCTTAATTGCTTCAAAATTCTTACAGCCTCTAAGGCTAAAAGTGTACCGAATGCACTCACGGAATAGTTTGGAATCAATTTGATTAATACTCACTCAAGCTGGTAATTAAAGACTTGAGGGCTAAATGAACCAAGGTTAAACACAAACAAACTCATTTATTTATGTTAATGAACAAATTTATTGAGTGCTGGAGAAGTAATTTTTAAAAGGCTTTATATTAAACTTGATTTTGACTCATATTATTTAATTAAAATGTATTTAAATATAATTTATTTAATCAATTATTTTATAGCAATATATTACATTATTAAGAGCTTATGTTATTTTACCAATTCTCATCTCTTATTTATGCAATTATGCATTAGTTGTGGAACGATATTATTAGTTGTGTTTGTATTGTAAGATGAAACCCATATGTGATGGTTAAGATAATAATAGGTTTAGATGAAAATCTAATGTTTATTTTTTGGGTTGAATTTGTGATAATTTTCAGGCAATGCTTTGTTCCCATTGCCAGCTTGCACAATGTAAGAAAAATAAAAAGCATTACAAAAAGAATACATGAAAATAATGCTAATGATCATGAGTTGAGCATTCCTTCTTTACTTGAGTTGAGTTAGGTGGAAACCTGCCTTGGTACTCCAAAGGGCCATTTTGTTCATGTTGGATTCTTCTCTTTACTTTAAGGTCACTTTTGATGCGGGAATGACGATTGGGAAACCGCCTTTAGGCGTGGGTAGAGTCTGAAATCCGCATCAAGAGTCGTACTGGTTTAAGAAAATGCGTGGGTGTCATAGTTTCTTGCTTCGAAACACTTGACCCAATCGTTAATAAAAACAAAGACAAGTATTATTAGCTTGCTAAGCTTTGACCAGTGGGACAGAAAGAAGAATTTTTCTTCAAGAAACTTCTTTTTGGCTAAACTTCACTTTTGACGGTCAACATCGAGATTTTGACTCACCTAAATTCAACTTATAAATTGGGCTGAGAAAATGATTCGAATTCTATAAACGGTGGGATAAAGTTAAGAGCTTTTGTGTGTTAATCTTCACAAGCAAAATTGGAAAACAAGCATTATAGATTGAGACTTGAAAGATACTGCTTAACAACCACTAAGTAACAAGAATTCTAGAATATGTTTAATGTTGATAGAGACAACAAGACCACTTGAGAATGATTTGTTAGCAACTCCAAAAAGATGGGATATTGGGTAGAGAAAGGTGATTGTAATACCAATTAGAGAGTCTAATCAAGAAGAGGTTCAAATCTTAATTGATTTGATCCAAGAAGAACAATATTTTCACCTTCAACTGGCAGAAGAAAAAAGATTGAGCGAGAAGTGCTATTTTGAGAATTGACAATAACTCGTCAAACTAGAGATCGAGCTAAACAATATTCTTTTGGTGATCAATAGAAAAGATACGAAAAAAATTCTCAAGGAAAAGTGACGAGATCATGAGTGTCAAAATTAAAAGATAATAGCAAAAGTGTCCACCAAAATGAGAATGAAAATCAGATAATACTTAACTAGTCTAAATGTTTAAGCCATATTATGAGTAAAATATAAAATACACAGATGGAAGGTGAGAAATCCCATAAAATGATTGAGTGAGATCACGAGGAGTTCAACATTGACGATTGGGGAATAATGAAATTCAAAAGTCATCTTTGTCTATTAGGTGATTTGAGATCAAAACATAATTTTACATAAGGCACGGTAGTCTAGCTACGCTAGTTGTCTAAGCAGTACAAAAAAAAATGTCTGAACGTGAAAGCCATATTTTGGTGGCTTTAAATGAAAAGAGAGGTAGCTTAACTTTTCTTAAAACGATTTTGCATCAGACCTTACAAAAAGCAACCACCACCCAAAATGCACCCTTAAAAATTTTGATTAGTATTTTTTAAGAGTACTTTGCGTATGATAAAATATTTTATGCTCTTTAGCAAAAAACTATTTTGCACAAATTTATTGAGAATTTTTTTCTAAATATTAGTAGCTTTGTCGTTATGTTGAATGGCATGTCTTGTTATGATGTTATAAATTTTTCAGTGGATTGATATATTAAGCTCTATTTCATTGTGGTAGTGTGTGTGTCAGACAAATTAGATTATGACAAAGGAGCATCGGAGGAAAATATACAAAACTTATTTCAATAAAAGTAAAATTGCAACAAAAAGAAAATGATAATATTTAGTTCAAAAACATAAATTTTGTGAGATTGAATGGAAAATAATATATACTTTTCTTTATATCAATGTCATAGGATAAGTAGCATACAACAACAACAATAACAACAAAGCCTTAATCCCACTACGTGGGGTCGGCTACATGAATCCTTTTTCTCCATTGCGTCCTATTTAGTGTCATATTTTCATTTAGTTCTAGTAAATTAAGATCATTTTTAATACAATAAGCCCAAGTCTTCCTAGGTCTACCTCTGCCTTTCTTAACACAAGTCGAATTTAAAACATCTACTCTCCTAATCGGATCATCTAATGGTCGACGTTTAATATGACCAAACCATCTAAGACGACTTTCTCTAATTTTGTCTGTCACAGGAGCTACACCAACCCTATCACAAATATATTCATTCCGCATTTTGTCTCTAAGAGTAAAGCCACTCATCCACCTAATCATTCTCATCTCGGCAACACTTAACTTATTATTATGCTTCGCTTTTAAAGGCCAACCTTCAGCGCCATAGAGCATTGCAGGTCTCACCACCATCTTATAAAATTTTCCTTTCAGTCTTAGCGGTACTTTTCTATCACACAAAAGGCCCGAAGCATTCCTCCACTTCAACCAACCAACTTGAATTCTACTATTAACATCCCCATCTATATCACCATCGTTTTGGACAACGGACCCAAGATATCTAAATCGTTCACACCTTTTAATAATTTGATCACCCAAAGCCACACTTCTGTCATTAGAGTTATTACTACTAAAATTACATTCCATGTATTCAGTTTTAGTTCTACTTAAACGAAGGCCTTTAGACTCCAATGTAGACCTCCATAATTCAAGTTTTTCCTGGGCTTTTTCTCTCGTTTTATCCACGAGAAGAATATCATCAGCAAAAAGCATACACCAAGGTACATCCTCTTGTAGATGTCCAGTAAGACCATCCATAACTAAAGCAAAAAAGATATGGGCTTAAGGCCGATCCCTGATATAATCCAACAGAAATAGGAAAATATTTTGTCAATCCTCCTTCAGTTTGAACACAAGTAACAGCTCTAGTATACATATCTTTAATGACTTGAATATAAGTCATATCAACACATTTCTTCTCGAGAACTCTCCAAAGGATATCTCTTGGAACCTTATCGTAAGCTTTTTCTAAATCAATAAAAATCAAATGTAGATTCTCCTTATTATCTCTGAACTTCTATGTAGCATAACAGTGAAAAATACAATGATGCTATAATAAAAATAAATAAAAATATAGCAAACATTGAATCCTAAAGATATTAGGATTGAATATGAAGACATTGAGTTGTCGAATCCTGAGGCAATAAATTAGAAAGCAAAACAAAAATCGCTGGTAATCTTCATAATTTAAAGTCTAATGAATAATGAAATTCAGATACAATAGATCCTATTTACAAAGAAACTAATCCCTAGTTAATATTGTGGTTTCATGTTCCTTAATGCATTTCAAGCTAATTTAAAAATGAAAATCTGGCCATAAAAAATAGGATCATAAAGACAAAAATTGGTGGGTTCAGGTTATTCGTTGTTCATTGAGATTGTTCTATGACAAATTAAGTCTATTGGAACTAATTAGTTGATGGTGTGGTATCAAAATGGTATAACCACGGCAAGTTAATAGTGATAAAAAACAAAAAAAGTGAATGAAAAATTAAAACAAAAAAGTAAGGTAGGCCCTATAGAGCCAACTTCTAAAGGAGACAAATTGGGTAGCAATGAATTTCGTAGGAGTGAGAATGACATGCTCTTTCTAAAAGAAGACAGGTTCATCTCATACATCAATATGCATATAACTTCATACATACATGCATCTACTTCATAAACACAAATATAACCTGAATGAATCAAACTATGATTTCAAGAAAATAGTTGACATGTTTAAACTACTATTCTACACTATTTATTCACAAAAATCCAACATAAAAAATCATGAACAGCGATTCGTTATAAGTTTCTCGATAAAAGTGTTTGTTGGGAGATTCAGGACACAAAAAATTCTGCTAATATCTATTTCTAATGCACTTTTCAACGATCTTACCTTTATCACCACGTTGATAATCCTCCCATCTCAATTCCTCGTGGCTTTTATCTTTGTAAATAGGCATTGCAGATATTGATTCTAGCTTTCCAGCAGGTTGTGTACCGGTAGCATTAGGCTCATACGTTGCAGTGTAAGGTGCTATTCTACTGCCTCCAGCTTGACTCCCAAAAGTTGATTGTCCAAAACCAGGACTTCCAAATGTAGGTGTTGATGTCTGAGCACCTGAATAATATTAATCATACCAAGGCTCCGAGTGAGTATATACCGTTTAGTATAGAAAGAAAGAAAATGAACCTTGAAAATATGACAATTCAGCAAAAATAATTTATCACATTTCTATAATTGAAAAGGTCATAAAAAGAAAAAAAAACTGTCTACAAAACAATTTCAAATGGCTACAAATGACCAAAACTGCATCAAGCCCAATTGACTATAGAAATAAGCCAGTGAATACCAAACAAATGATATGTTAAGAAATCTTACCAAATGGAGAGCTTTGAGTTCCAAAAGGCGAGGGGGTTGAACCAAACGGTGAGATGCCAAATGCGGGTGTTGACTGGCCAAAAGATGACGGCGCAGAACCAAAACTGAAGGAAGATGCACTTGTTGAACCAAAAGCTGGAGAACTGGAAGAACCAAAAGCTGGAGTAGTTGATCCACCAAATGCCGGAGTACTTGCAGAGCCAAACAATGAAGTGCTTGGAGCGCCGAATGCTGGGGTGTTGGATGCCCCGAATGCCATTCCTGTATTACCAAATAATGGAGTTGATGTAGAACCAAATGCCGGCGCCGTGTTAGAACCAAAAGCTGGAGTGTTGGTAGCACCAAAAGCTGGGGTACTTGATGCACCAAACGCGGGAGTAGAAGCTGCACCAAATGCTGGTGAGCTTGTTGAACCAAATGCTGGGGTACTGGTTGCACCAAATGCAGGTTGACTTGAAGCACCGAATGGTGAAGAAGAACCAAACATGTTGCTTCCAAATGCTGGCTGTGTTTGTTGAAATGAGCCGCCAAATGGACTAGCCTGGCTGGAAGTAGACCCAAATCCTCCAAAAGCTGGTTTTTGCCCAAAAACAGAAGATCCTAATAAAAATGAGGAAGATAAATAGCAAAAAATTACCAAAAAATAAAAAATTGCATGTGAAACTTAGGCGTGATGCCTATAAGAGAGCACTGACCTCAAATGACAATAGATAAAAAGTTTTAAAGGGTGCGTTTGGTTGAATGTTATTTAGATTGTATTGTTATCCAGATAAAAGTGCTATTCAAATAGCAATACTATCTTTCAAATGTTGTGTGTTAGGTTTAAAATGTCGCCTTATTCAATAAATAAATTATTAATTAGAATAATTAAGAGTGATTAAAAATACTCCATTTTTAAGCGGGTAATATTGGAATAATTTGTATGGCATCTACTTTTGAGAAAATTATACTACCTGAATCTTAAAAAACTAAAGTTATCCAAATTAACTCAATGTGAAAGATAACATCAAATCAAACATCGCTTATCATAAATAACATAGTACTACATGAACAAAAAAAATACGCCAAGCAGCCCCTAGGTTGGCAAATTACAAGCAAATGTTCAAAAAAAGAAATAATATTGTTGTTATATTTACATTACTGCAGTATTTCAAAGATGAAACTGTGATAAGTATAACTTTTTGCAAGGAAATAAAAAGGCGTAGGTTGCAAAAAACAACTGAAACCGAAATGAAACTCTTTCTACATTCCACACAAAAGAGTCAAGACTACTTGCACTCCTTTTGTTAAAATTCAAATAACCATTGTAAACATATACTGCCTTTCTTGCTGCAATCCATAGTAGAAATGGTGCCTGCAGATTCTAGAACTGGCTTAAGATTTAACCTTTTCACAACAATAAAAAAAGGAGAAATAAAAATTCAAAGAAGGTTGTGAACATGTTACACATAATATATCATGATTTCATACTATCATGTGCATAAAAACAAAGAAAATGAAATGATTCCTACCAATTAATTCACTGAATTAAAAGTAAGTAAAATATAATGAACATAAAAATCTTGTTCATTACCATATCTTAAAATTCACTTTTTCAAAAGACAGGACTGACCATAATATAGCCTCAAAAAAAATTTATTTATTCCATTGACATGAACTATAGCTTTTAAAAAAAGCATAGATTGATAGCAGTCTGATGAAAAAAGGCATATCTAAAGTAAAGTAATAAAACAATAATAAGAAGTCCAGACATATATGACTGTTGTGAATTTTTGCACAAAATCTGAGGCAACGAATTTATACTTTAAGTATTGTCCATGACTGCTTCTTAAGCTTTAGTTTACTACTAAAAATTCAGTGGTCAAGTAGAATAAGATATCATATGTATGCTTAAAGGTGCATCGAATGTTTGCATATGTATGTGAGGCATTGCAGAGTATTGGGCTTACGAAATGTACAAATCATGATGTAATATTCACTGAATCATACCTATATTAAGAGATTCATGAAAGTATTGGGCTTACGAAATATATACTATTCAATCAAAAAACAACGATTAAAAAACATTTGAAAAAGGAAGATTTAGATACATATCACTCAATTCATAGGCATTCACATGTCTAGCACCTATACTTTAATTTTTACATGTATGCCAATTTACGCATAGATGAAAAGGTATATTTCACTATTTGAAAGATAAAATAGTCGCATTTTTATGTGATATAATGGATCTGGGAGTTATACATTTAAAAAGAAAAGTTTAGGAATTAGAAATGTAAATGCATGAGAAATGAGTGGTATGTATGTGCAAATGCCTCTTTCAAAAAATTACTCACCACCAAAAGAAGAATATGAGCTCCCAAATGCTGGGATAGATGAAGCCCCAAAAGAAGGCATTGAACTCCCAAATGCCGGTGAAGAAGATGCACCAAATGCAGGTGAAGAAGGCTGCCCAAAAACTCCAGTTGATACACCAAATGCTGAAAGCCCTGTCTGAGAACTAAAAGGATTTGGACTCCCAAATGGCTTTGGAGCAAAAGGGTTATTCGCGGCACTGTTTGTTTGCCCAAAGACTGAAGGAGAACCAAATGGGCTGCTAGAAGACTGCCCAAAGGCTAAACATCAACAAAAGAGGTGTCATTAGTGCATCTCTGAAGGCAAAAAAAAAAGCATAATTCACTAATATCCTTAAAAAAAACACATTATTAACAACAAAATCAAACCAATTGTGAATCATGAACATGAATAAACGAGGGAACAAGTATAAGCACATAGTTAGAACAAGAATTTCCAATATCAAAAGTGCAGTGGACGCAAACAAGCACTTAATTACAAGAAAAAGCTAAACCCAGCTTCTTCAAATTTCCACAATTCACAAAATCCATTAGCAGAATAAAAATCCATCCCCATCATCAGGACGTTAAAGAACTCACACCATATATATATATATATATATATATATATACAAAAAAGATCAAAACGAAACCCACAGCATCAGGATGATCAGACAGCAAAAGAACCCATCAAAAATCAAAAAGCATAAAATCTCAAACAAAAAAAAACGCTAATTCTTCTCAAGCCATTACAAACTTCAATCACGCCCCTCAAAACATTATAAAAAAAAAAAGACCTATTAGCATGAAACCAAAACAGCAAATGCAAGGAGAATCGAAAGATCAACATACGATTGGTGGAGCCAAACATGTTTGCAGATTCCTCCTTCCACGTTGAGAGACAACGTATCCGAAAATCCGAGACAGAAGCAAGGCGAGAGAATATGAGTACGAATAAGCGTCCGGTACTCCACTGCTTCAAAACAACGCTGCATAAAATAAATTGCTTAAATTAAAAAAAAAACTCCAAACGCGTAATTGAACGATCTAAAACACCGAGCGGCTTTATCACACTTGCGTAATTGGAAGTCGGAGAGAACGTCGGATCGAGAGGCGAACAGAACACCGGCGCTAGCCGGAGAATCGTAGGCCCTTCGACGAAGAGATAGAAATAACAGAAAAATGCTTCCAATGCGGCAACCCTCCGGGTTTTTTCTTTTACTTACCCCGATAAATACATATATTAAAAAAAAATTAATAATGTATGACAACAAATATTGTTATTTACAAATCAGGCATCCAAAAGTGGCTGACAATGACATCATGACATTCGATTGATGTGCACAAAGGCTGACCCTCAATGCTCGAGCAATAAGAACTTATCCCTAAAACTCGTCCCAGCGAAGATAACAACTCAGTTGAACACTTATTATAAAACTTGAGTTGAGTAAAGTAAATATCAAAATTAACTAAATTACTGGAGAACAATGTGACATATCATAATAACACAGGTAAAAGTTGATTGAAGATCATATTTCATTTATATAAGTATTTAGTTACATATCTTTTCTTTATGAACAAAACCTTTTCTATACAATGATTCGATTACATATAAAAGATTTTTTTTTTCAATCTAGGAATCTTTAGGTTGGTCGTTAGACAATCCATCATTTAGTACATTATCACCCTCAAATTTCTCTACGTGAGCTGCTATTGTAGGAGCGGTGAAAAGTTTTTTGAACTCATCTAGATCAATATATTTCGAGTTGGCCGTTCCTACTCTGGCAATTTGGTTGATGTCTACTTAGTGCCTATCTTCAAATGTGCGACTTGAGTAACTAAAAGAAAAGTCTCCTTGTTTATCTTCAATATTTGTTACTACATTATTAGGGTAAAGCCGAAGTCTGGGCTGATGAAGACCTTTGCCAACTTCGTTTGCAGCAAACTTCAGTAACTCTTACATCCCTTGTTTTTTTATTAGAGGTAAATGGTGGGAGATTTCAGAATATTTTGTCGGAGCCTTACCCATTCTCCAATTCACTACTTCAAAGAAGGCAAGCCCACACTCTGGAGCAGACTTTGGCTCAACCTCCTTTTCTTCGGTCTAGCTTTCCTCCAAGTTCTCCGCTTTAAATTGCTCCGCTGATTTAATTGGTGATCGAGGAGAAAGCCTATTTTCCTCCCCTCTTTCAAATAGAGAGAAGAAGCCTGACGAAGATAGCTAAGGATCTCCCTGTGTCGACAATCGCTCTAATGACCCCTCATCATTTTATCTAACAATGCTCGAAGTATGCTCCTCGTCTTGGTGGTGCTCCCTCAATTTCCTTAAGTTCATTAAAGTCAGTTTCATTTGATCAAGATTAATTCTCCGGTTACAATATTTTAAATAACTATTATTGTTTCAAAAATAGAGTAAAGCAATTCTGAACCTACAACAGTACCGACCACCTGGTCGTCCTCTCCCGACCTTTTCCCTTCTGGCTTTGGAAGTGACACCCTTCCTTTTCCTCAACTCTTTCTAAGAAAGCCTAGAAATCTTATTAATCTGCCTCTTCTCCTCCACCACATCCAAATTAGTAGCCAATAACTCAAAAGTCATGGCATCGAACCGTGTAGGGTTCAACATCAGGTTCACTATCACGGGGCCAATACTGAATAAGTAACAAGTGTTTGACTACGATAGTCGACACATGTCCCAAGACCCATTTTAGGACTCCCTTCCTCTTCTTACACGCCTTCTGATCAATCATGTAGTGATCCCTCAGTCTTTACAGATACCATAGAGGAACTGAAACTTTCTATCTTTAATTTTGTTCCCTAATTTGATCGGGTGGAACTTTCTAATTGATCAAAAGATGTAATCATTGAGCTCCAATCTAAAATATAACATGTACAGAAATAGTTTCTAGGACCGAAAGATCTCCATCCGCCGCAAGTAGATCATGAAAGTCATCACAACCATAACTGAATTTGGCTTAATTTGTGTGGGATGACTCTGTAATGGTACAATGTAAGGGCATACCTATCACTTGTTGTTACCGAATTATAAAGTTCGGAGGGGGGGGGGATACTTAGAAACCATGTGATTGCTTGAAGTAAACCGACCTGAAGGAGAGATAGGAACCAACTGAAGGGGAGGAAAAGAGAGATTTGAAAAGCGCAAACACCGTTTTTCCCTTGGCCTTTATATACAGGGTACTCAGAGATTTTGAAACATTGCAAATTCGTACCTTGGTCTCCAATAATTCACGTCAAATCAACGTGAAATTAAAGAAAATGAAATGACACGAGATTTTGAACTTTGGCAAAAAATTAACATTTTATTTATTCCAAACAATAAATATTTTATATGAGGGTCTTAAGATGCCTCAAAAAATACAAGACCACGACTCACTAGACTCTGATACATGGCTTGCCCCCAAACCTAGACCTCTCAATACTTTCTTCCTCTCGCTGAACCGGTCAATCAAACAAATCACCTGAACCTCTATTAGCTCTATTCAAAGAGTCTCCATGTACACTCATAAAGCGGTCAAGTCAACCACATGTTTTAGGCAAAGAGCTATCGACTATTTCTTTAAGTGCATTATGATAACCTCCCTCAACAGGCCAGCTTCCCTGGTGAAAGAGTCTACCGTTTTATCCATTTGACGAGCCAACAATGCTAGAGATCCTCAATGACTGTCGATACCCCTCTCTACATCTCAAGGCCAAACAAACGACCTGATGAACTTCCTTCATAGGGCAGAGTTGGTTGTCCCTCGACCATTTCTAGAATCGAGAAATGGCTAGCTCCCATTGACAAATCATTGATTTTCTTGGTCTCATCTACAAGAATAATCAAATTTCATAAAAAAATAACATATATACTCCATCAAAGAAAATCAGGTTTTTTCATACCTAGGATTCACTCAACTTGAGTTGAATGAAGGCTCTCAACAAGAAGCAGCTGAACAACCATCTGACAAGTCTCACCAACTGAAGGAAGGGAGTTGTACCCCCATGTGGCTAGACTTGGGTCTCTATGAAAAACTGGATTGGTTGTTGAGTCGGTCATTCACAGATTGGTGCAAGGGCAAGGACTGCACCCCAGTGTGGTGCACGTCCTCCGTGCTCCTCATCTCACAATGGAGTGGCATCGAGTCGGATGACTCAGTCGTTTCCTCTAGTCCCTTCACCCTTTGTTTCTTATGGACCGCCTATTTGATCCGGTCAGCTCCCTTCTTCTGGTATCTTTTTACCAACTGGCCAACCTTCTTTCTCAGTCCTTTTTGTTATTACAGGTTGGCCCTCATCCTCTAGTTTCTTTTTTACGACAAACTGGCTACTCTCTTATTTCCTTTTCTCCCTTGCATAATTGGGAGGGCATAATATTCTAGTCAAAATTCTAAAGTCCTTTATCATGGTCGCTTTATTTACTGACATAGTAGGAGACTTCTTGCTACTTGCAATAATTATTTCTCCTGTTAACAACCGATGGAAGGACAAGAAACTAAGAAAAATGTGTTCGAGAAGTGCTGATCTTGCCCGATTTATAAGGACTGTGAGCACAAAAATTTAGGAAGTTCAATTATTAAAAGTATTTATTATGAAATAAATAAGTTAATTTTTACATTTAATTCACTTATTTTTATCGTAACTGTCACTTTTAAGAAGTAAGAGAATTAGTGAACTAAATATGTATATTGAAAATATGATTGCGCAAATCTTGAGAAAATCCAATGGGTCTCACTTGTGAACACCAAAGGACGGTGCATTGGAATAGTTAAGAGATGAAAAACCAAGGGTCATTTTCTTCAGTTGGAACTCCAAACCGACCAAACAAAAGCACAACTAAAATGAAGAAATATAAAGAACCCAACCCCAGGGACGATCATTCATGACCAGCTCCCTTAAACAATTCTGAAACTCCTCATAAAGATGGCCAAATGACACCCCACAGAAGACTTTTTTATCCTTTGAGAAGGCCCCTTGTCCAAGGAGGGTTGCCTATCAGATTATAACGATACAACCTCTGTCTGACAGTTGAAGTTTACCCTAACGACAGAAGAGCTTCTACTTAGAATTACCTTGAGAAGGTCAAGCAAATAATTGACGATCGACCAAAAGCTTTCAACCGACTGAACGATAAGATTACTAGGTCATCAAATGTCCCTCATCGAGTAGTTGTGAATATGAAACGATGTTAATATCAATTATGAATATGATAGGGTGCCAAAATTAGTTATAAATATGAAAATATGTCATAAAAACTTGTAACATTCTTATTAAAATGGGGACAAACATGTAATTTTACACTAGATACCCCTGAAATATATAAATAGGAAGTCATTTCTATAATAAAGGACTCCTAAAACTCTAACAAAACTCTTGAATTAAGATGCACTCTTCTCTCGTCCTTTCTATGCTCTATATCTTAGGTGTCATTCATAGTATATATCTGAATTTAACACATACATATTACTTATTTTTTTATTAAAAAAATATTTAACTTTTAAAATTAAAATAGTGATACTTTTTATGTGATATGAAAGATTTGAATGGCATAAACTTAAAAAGAATGTTGAAGGCCTTAAATATGCAAATACATAAAAGTAAGGGTATGTAATAAAATGCCCCTTTATAATAATAACAACGTGATCACAGAACTTCAAATTTTTATTCGGTACGTGCAATGTATGGAAGCTTGCAAACGATAGTCAATTAGAACCTGCCACGTGGAATCCGGCCCCACTACTATTATTTAGGTTAAAAATTCTATTATTTGACGCCCGACCCTCCTTTTTCTGGAAAATTGAATGCATAAGGCCCTTTCCCGGTTTTCCCCCACTTTACTTTTGCACTTTAGGGTTTGGAGCTGTCGAAATGGATTGTTCTATTGACGAAGACAACGACAACAACTTCCAAATCCAAGTGAGTTTAGCTTCGTTCAGAACGACAACAATTTCCAGATCCAAGTGAGTTTAGCTTCGTGGAGAATATTTTTATTTTAAAGACATTGTTGTAGTTTGGGTTCTAGAGTTTGTGCGAGTTTTATCTTTTGATTTTATGGATACTTCTGACATTTGTCTAGGTTTATGGAGGTTTCATTAGTTGATTTAATAGTGTTACTTTAGTTTTTTATCGGAGGTATAGTTCTGACATTTGTCTCATTACTTGTGTTTAACAATTTGTTTCTCTGGGTTTATCAGAGTTTGACTTTAGTAGTTTTTAGTTTATTCAAAGTTGTTGTCGTTGTAACTGTTTAAGTTATGCTGACATTTAGGTCAGGGTAATGGTTTTTAGTGTTACCACGATATTATCTTGGCAGTATTCTAGTGTTATCTTTGTTAATGAGGGATGTTGGTGTTATTGTGGTGTTGTTGTGGTTTTATCATTGTGTCATTGTACTGTTGAAGACAGTTTTATTGTTGTGGTTTTATGATTTTATTGTTGTGTGATTATGGTGTTATTGTCTTTGTTGTTTTGATAGACGCAGACTTTTTATTTTGAAAATTTTTTTCTCTTCAGAGTATTGTATTTCTATAACTCAAATCATTGCATGCAGGAAAGGAGCAACATGGGCGAACAGGTCAAGTACTATTTTTTGAACCATTTGACACAAATTTGTGAGCAATGAGATAGAGTTATTTATTGACTCACTGGGGCTTGCTCAGAATCATGAAGAAGCTGAAAATTGCAATATATGTAATAATCATTTTAGTGGAATGAAGAGTTCCTTGATTGTTCAGATGCAATGAGATTGAGTAATTTAGTGATTCAGATAATATTGAAAGGTAAGGAGTTGAAAAATCATTCACATCAATGATCAAAGGTTGATTCAGAAGAAGTTTTACGCGGTTCCCACATTTAAAGTTGATCGAGTTATATAATCTGATGTCAATGCCGAAGATGTGATTTGTATCAAGTAAATCGCAATGAGTTTGATAAATTGTGAAAACATAATAAAATATAATTGTAAGTTATGATGTTCTGGACTTCTTAAGTTTGATGTGAATGATGTTCCGCCAGGTGAACCAGTTGGAACACCAGTCACATAATTGTAAGTTATGATGTTCTAGACTTCTTAAGTTTGATATGAATGGTATTCCGTCAGGTGAACCAGTTGGAACACCAGTCACATGAGACTTAAAAAGTGCAAAACAACATGACTTGCAATAACATTTTATTATGTTTCGACAATTTAGCAAACTCATTACCTGAATTACTTGATACAAATCACATCATCGGCATTGTCATCAGATTATATAACTCAATCAATTTTTGATGTGTGAACCGCCTGAAACTTCCTCTTAATCAACCTTTGATCATTGATGTGAATGAATTTTTGACTGCTTATTATTCAAGATTATTTGAATCCCTAAATAACTTTATCTCATTGTCTTCAAGCAATCAAGGAACTCTCCCTTCCACTAAAATGATTATTACATTTATTGCAATTTTCAGCTTCTTCACTGATTCTGACCAAGCCCTCAATGAATAATTAAATAACCATGATCTCATTGCCCATAAATTTAACAAACAGAGTTGGAGCTGAATCTACAAGCCAACGGACCGACCTCCCCTTTGCCGCATACTATGTATTAAACGATGGTTATTGTTATATGTATCGTTATGTTTATTCAACTGGTTGTAATATCATGGTATCATTAGTGAATTATTCTAGTATTATTGATCTATTTTTTGTTATGTAGTATTATTATTTTATTGCGGAGTGATTGACGCATTATTATATTATCAATTTATTTTATCTGTTTATCAACAACGCGGTGATGTATTATTATGGTTGTATTATGATATTATTCGAGTCTTATTGTGGTAGCATTGATGTTATTAGCTCCGCGGTATTTTTCAAGTACCCTGCAGTGTTATCGTGGTTTTATTGTTGCTTTATTATGTTTTTATTAAGTGGAGTATTAGTATAGTTGTATTATGGTAACATTCGAGGGTTCCTTGAAATTTAAAAATTCTTTTATTACGTGAGACTCGGCTGTACTCCCACGTGATAAAAGAATTTTTAAATTTAATGGAACCCTCGAATGTTACCATAATACAACCATATTAATACTTCACTTAATAAAAACATAATAAAGCAACAATAAAACCACGATAACCACAATAATACAAAATTTGATTAATACTAAATAATAAAGTCAAATAAAACTGTAATAATGCCATAAATTACTAGGTAAACAGTGAATACGGTAATATAACCAAAATATAACTGTAATAAAATCGTAATAATATTATAATAGTACAGGAATAATACATTCTAAATATAAGCTTAATAATACCATAATAATACCGTAATACTACATGAATAATACCACCAAGATATAATCACAATAATACCGTAATAATACCATAATAATACAACCACACCCGAATAACACTTGAATAATGACATTGAAATAACACCTGATATTTGTTGCATAGTATTTTTTGTAGGTTTGTGAACCCAAGATCAATGAGCTGTAGATGTCGGCCATCTGTAGTGAGAGATGCGTTGGATAAGGTCAGACATTCAATATCTGAGGACACGAGAAATGAGCTTAAAGCATTGAATGTTGAATAGTTATTGGAGCTCCCTTCTTATCCTCAAGAGAATGTCTTGACACTTCAAATTTTGCAATGTTGGCAACACGATAAAATGATTTTCAAAATTAGAGGGAAAGAGCTACGACTGTTGCCCGATGAAGTTGTCATACTAATTGGCATTCCAAATAGAGGCGCAATGCCAAAGTGGAGTAAACATTCATCTTGTGGCGTGGATGCCCAACAGATGAGGAACAATCTCTTAGACTTCGCAAGAGGGAAGTCTACTATCCCTTTTGCTAAATTGTTTATAAAATTTTTATTGTCAAATCTATTTTTTCTCTCGAGTAATTTTAGTGTAACTGAAGGACTTAACAACTTTAGGGATAACATATAGACTTTTGCCTCATTTAATTGGTTGGTTGCGCTATGTGATTTTCTTATAGAGCAAATTAATGTAGTGGCCATCAAATTATTGCGGAACAAGCCTATTGGATACATAAATGGTTTTTTTTATTTGCTTACGGTCAGTATATTATAGAAGTTGAACATTGTTACTATTTTTTACATATCTTTTATGCTGAATATTGAATATCTTTTATGCAGCTCTGGTTTTTTGAGCATACATCTGTGGTAACTCCTGCCAATGCTGAGACCAGACCTACAATGTTGAGATGGCCAACAACTATTAGCTTGAACTCCTCACAAATAGATGCGGCCTTTAAGAGGATAACCAGTGAACAGGTCAGTCATTTACACTGTGGTTAAATAACTTATTTATGGAATAGTGATTAAGGTTTAGGTACCTTGAAATGTCTTACAGGTCAATGATAGATTCTTGGACCTAAAAGAGGAGGAACTAAATTTTCTGGCCAATTCAGATGAGGGACTACCCGATATTTGTCAAATCCATCATCCTGAAATTAAAGCAGAACCTCTTATATCATTTGATATGGGGCCAGTTGTTGAAGGAGAGACTGCCCCTGAACCAATTTACAATGTAATGAATAATAACCTTGAAGCAATAATTGATCTTATCAAAGGACAGGAGAAAAGGTTCAATAAGTTCCAAGGGGCTCTTAATACAATTACTGTTAGAATTTCGGGTCTGTAAGACCAAATGTTGAAACTGCAGAATAAAATTAAAAAAAAAATGAAAATGACGGAGCAAATATAGGCATAGTCCTAGAGGAAGCATATGCCCAATCTCTCTCATCTTCTGTTGTAATCCCACATGCTGATGAGGAATATGCCCAGCCCCCCTCCCCTCCTGTTGGAAATCACATACTGTTGAGGAATTTTCTCAGCCCCCCTCCCCTCCTATTATAATCTGCATGTTGATGAACAATCTGCCCAACCCCCTCCCCTCCTGTTGTAATCTCATATGTTGATGAGCATTCTGCCCAGCCCCTTCCCCTTCTGTTGTAATCCCTCATGCCGATGAGGAATCTTCCCAGCCCCCTCTCCTCCTGTTGGAATCCGATATGTTGTCGAGGAACCTGTCCAGCTCCCAACCCAGACAATTTCCAGCTTATTATTTAGGGTGAAGGGCCGACGTAGTCGTAAGAAGAAGGTTATGAGTTCCCCTTTCACACCCTTTGAATATAAACGAAGAAAAACAACAAAGGATGCTGATGAGCAATTGTTTGTTGATGAAACAATGACTGATGAAGAGACAACCGCCTCTCTAGTAAAACAAATGTACAAATTTCAGATATTGTAGAACAAATACTTGATACTGCCACCTCAGAACAGCTAATTGTTGCTACCGCTGCAACCCTAGAACTACCTGATACTGTTGCCACCTCACCAACAATTGAAACAACTTTGCAGATAGTAGTATATGTACCTCCAGTGCATGCACGGTTACCAGTTGTACCGAAACATCGGTATTTCTAACCTAATTTGTAATAATTTCTTATATGTTGTTTAGTATATTTGATATTTCAACGGCTTTGTTTATGTATAGTCCTCACTAACAGAGCGACACATAGATTTTTCTGGGCGAGCACTGATATTTGAGGAAATGCAAACAATAATTGATCAGTGCTTATCACAATACCCTTTAAAGTGAGTAGCATTCGATTTGTCGTTTCATAAAAAGTCATTAATGTGAGGTGATACAAATATTATTCGTACTCTTCAGGAATGACTTTATTGTCCACCTTAGAGACAGTTCAATCTATATTGATCGGGGTATGATGGATGATGTCTTGTGCAATAGATGGATTGACAATGACCAGATGGATGCACTAACCCTCATTCTTCATGGGAGGAGGACTCAAAGTCCAACATCATTCTAACGATATCTATACGTGTCCTCTTTATATTATGTATATAAATAAAATAATGGACGTCGTAAGATTTTTTTTACAGTCGATGATAATATTAAAAGTGTGTCAATTCATGCAGAACTATCGGAAAATGGAGGGTGGTGACAACTTAAGGTTTTTGCGCCACATTACGAAGGAAGAGGTGAGAAATGCTGATATTATCTTGTTTCCCATTGTTGAAATTGTTGAAAACCAGCATTGTGAAAACCAGCATTGGATATTGTTGATTGTTGACTTGAAAGATAAGAAATGGAGAATATATGATTCATTACCCAACAAAATGCATAAGGCAGTATGCGAATGCGTTGTAAGTTTATGTTACATAATATGTCAATCCCATTTTGATTTTGTCATGGAATAACAAATGTGCCATCCAACTTTGTAGATATCAATATTTACAGCGGATGTTAGACTATGTTTTGGTACGAGGAAACCTAGAACATGGGGGCTGACAATGGTTAAGGGCGTACTAACTCAAAATAACAACCTTGACTGCGGCATGTTTGTCTGCAAGTACATCAAAATGCTGAGGCTAAACCAATTGATTGGAGTAAGGAGCTGCGGTGGCAGGAAGAAATGACAAGATTTCGGGCTAAATTAGCATATGAACTTTGCATTTGTGTCTCCTCCATTAAATAAGATTGAACTGATGTGTTTACTTTATTGTAATAGATATATTGTCAATCAAACATTCATATTAACTGTTGTGTATTTGGTTGTATTGCAAATGAAACATTAATCTCCTGCTGGTTTGGTTGTATATATGTGTTGTTTTATTAGAATGTTCCATCGGTTGTATCTTTTTTTTATTATGGTGGCTTTTATGATGTATTTGATTTAATGGGGCATGCTGTTGTATTATGATTTTACCTCTGCAGTATTCTCGTTGTATTCTAATTTATTGTTCCACGAGCGCTGGTTTTATTGGAATATGCCGCCAAAGATTCTAATGAAACCATGCGGAGCGGCAGAAATAAATCCATCTCATGGCAACCGCGCTGGTTGTACTTTGGTATTTTTACGGTCATGTTCAGGTTTTATTCTTGTAAAGTGTTCCACGAGTGTTGTTTTTCTTGGAATATGCCGCCAGAGATTCCAATGAAACCAGGCGGAGCGACAGAAATAAATCAGTCTTATGGAAACCGCGCTGGTTGTACTTTAGTATTTTTACGGTCGTGTTCAGGTTTTATTCTTGTAAAGTGTTCCACGAGCGCTGGTTTTATTGGAATATGCCGCCAGAGATTCCAATGAAACCAGGCAGAGTGGTAGAAATAAATCCGTCTTATGGTAACCACGCTGGTTGTACTTTGGTATTTTTACGGTCGTGTTCAGTTTTTATTCTTGTAAGTGTTCCACGAGCGCTGGTTTATTGGAATATGACGCCAAAGATTCCAATGAAACCAGACAGACCAGTAGAAATAAACTTATCTTATGACAACCGCGCTGATTGTACTTTTGTATTTTAACGTTTGTGTTCATGTTTTATTCTTGTAAGGTGTACCACGAGCGCTGGTTTTATTGGAATATGCTGCCAGATATTCCAATGAAACCAGGCAGAGCGGTAGAAATAAACTTGTCTTATGGCAACCGCGCTGGTTGTACTTTGGTATTTTTACGGTCGTGTTCAGGTTTTATTCTTGTAAAGTGTTCCACGAGCGTTGGTTTTGTTGGAATATGTCGCCAAAGACTCCAATGAAACCAGGCGAAGCGACAGAAATAAATCCGTCTTATGAAGACTATGCTGGTTGTACTTTGGTATTTTTACGGTTGTGTTCAGGTTTTATTCTTGTAAACTGTTCCACGAGCGCTAGTTTTATTGGAATATGCCGTTAGAGATTCCAATGAAACCAGACAGAGTGGTAGAAATAAACCTGTCTTATGACAACCGCGCTGGTTGTACTTTTGTATTTTTACAATCGTGTTCAGGTTTTATTCTTGAAAAGTGTACCACGAGCGCTGGTTTTATTGGAATATGCCGCCAAAGATTCCAATGAAACCAGACGAAGCGATAAAAATAAACCTGTCTTATGGCAACCGCGCTGGTTGTACTTGGGTATTTTTACGGTTGTGTTCAGGTTTTATTCTTGTAAAGTGTTCAACGAGCGTTGGTTTTATTGGAATATGCCGCCAGAGATGCCAATGAAACTGGGCAGAGCGATAAAAATAAATCCGCCTTATGGCAACCGCGCTGGTTGTACTTTGATATTCTTACTGTCGTGTTCAGATTTTATTCTTCTAAATTATTCCACGAGCACTGGTTTTATTGGAATATGTCGCCAGAGATTCCAATGAAACCGGGTGGAGCGGCAGAAATAAACATGTCTTATGGCAACCGCGACAATAATAAACCCTTAAACAATAATAATACGACAATAATAAACCCTTAATAAAATGAAAATATTACAATAAAACTAAATAAAAATAAACCCATAATAACTCCTGAATAAAACAATAATAATACAAGTTTCTGTTTCACCTTAAACAAAAATAATACGACGATAAAAACTCCTGAATAAATAGTCGAATAAATAGCTATATATTATCATGTATGTCCATTAATAAGCTCGTATATGTCCCTGTTTGTTGTGTTTTAGAAAATTCATGTGCATTAATAGTATTAATGAGTAAATGTCAGAAAAGAAGTATAGATCAAAAATAAAAAATTTCAGAATGATCGATTTCACAACCTGACTAAAGTGACCCGCCATTGAAAATAAATTTGTATCGCATTCCAAAATGATATCATGACTTGAAACAATATCTTTATCCTTTCCTGTAAACAATATTACATGTTAGCGAGTAATCTTTCATTAAACAAAAACAGAACTTAATATTATAGGTAACATTTACTTTTGAATCTCTTGTTTTTTTCCCAGTAGCCTTTTAACCTTGCATTGGATATTCCTTTTGGCTGCATCATCATGGGATCATTGACATTTCGCTCTTTACTCGGTGTCTTCTTCTGCTTTGATTTTGACTTTTCCAGAGAATCTCATCCACTCATTATGGCTTTGACATCGATTGTATGTTTATTAAATGCCTCTAACACTAGCTTCTCGGCAAGTTCATGGCCTTGTGTTCTAGTGCCGATATGGTATGCAAATTTATGAGTGTGATTGAGATAGATGAGTCCACTTGCAGAATTCGGTAATATTTCTGACACCTTACAATGACCATAACTATTATATGTCCCTTTTAGCATTAATACACCACCAAAGAAATATATATTTATCAGGGATTTTTGTAACATTTTTGTGCTGAAGAACCCTTAGAGCGTGAGCACACAATAAGCCCATCATTTCAATTTTTTTACAACTACAGGTAATATTAGAATTACTTCTGTCCAATTTAGCAATAAAGGGTCTGTCTCTGTTCTTATTATTGAGAGTTCGGATATGAAATTCTAAATCCATAGTAGCGGGGCACTCCATGAGCACTCCACAACAAGCCCACACAAACCATGTAGAAACTGTGCTTCAAACATTGAATATAACTTTTTTGAACAACTCGTCTCAACACGGGACTACCTTTTACGGTGAGAGAAATTGCAGACTGCTGACATTTAAAATCTTCATCCTTCTCATTTCTTCTCCAATCCTTCATGACATTTTCAAGACCCAAAAAAACATTCGGTCAGGATGCTTGTTGCCTTGGAGACATCATGGCAAATCTTATTCGTGGACTCACTTTTTTGCGTTGATAGGATCCCTATTCTAAAAATTTATTTATTGAAGACGGTTGACCACTTATGGTTGACCACTTATGCCTGTTATGCCTGATATTATACAATTCATTCAACCAAACATTCTCGTGTAGGTTTCCTTTCTCGATCATTTCACCCCAAGTTTCTTCAAACTCCTCTTCAGAGTCACATCTGCTCAAGCAATTATAAAAAAGATCATTGACTCTTTGCTACCCACACCACAATAGACTTTTCAAGGTAACTTCTTGTAAATGTGTCATTGACATAATCTATGTCCGGTGTGCGGAAGACACTCTTCAATGATTTTAGACATTGCTTGATCATGATCAATGAATATTGTTATTGGATGCTTGTTATACATTATACGGATAAAGACTTTGAATAGCCACTTGAATAATTCAATCGTTTCATCTGATAAAAAACCAACACCAAATAGAACATTCTGTCAGTGGTGATTCACACCGACAATCAGAGCACAACATAAATTGTATTTATTTTATCTATAACTTGTATCAAATATTATTACATCCCCAAAATAGTTGTAATCAATCCTGGACATCTCATTGCACCATAAAAAATTCATCAAACATTTTGACTCATCAATTTGGAAGTCCCACGCAAACATTAGATCCTCTGCTTGCCGCGTAGTGAACAATTGTATGACAGAATTAGCATCCCCTAATTCAATTTGAACTCTTATCTCTCTTTGTATGAAATTATAAACATCCTTCTTTGTACAATCAAGATTCTCCACTCCTCCGACCTTAGTAGCGAGAAATCTGAATGCGTCACTGGTTCTAATCCCTGATTTTGTCATCGATCTGAGGATATCAACACTGATGTCACACATCTTTCTGCTGGAACGCAGTAGAAACGCAGTAGATGCTTGTCACTATGCTTGTCACTGTCCTCCGCCAACAGATGGTTGTGACTTTCTATGAATTTCTTTACCGACCAGTTGACCTCTAAATCAACAAAATATCGGATCATGACTGGACAACCAGTCCTTGTGTCTGCTCTTTTGAACCTCACCGTGATAGTGTCCTTCAACTCTTTCTTGAAACAAACCTGACTACAAACAAAATCCTTTGTCTTAAACTTCTTTGAATTCGACCAGAAACCACTGTGTTCCTTTCAAACAGTAAATCCAATATGGTGTGCATATAAACAGTAGTGTTCATAGGCTTACTTCTCGTTGTGGACAACGACATGAAGTAATTTCTCTGTCTCGGGTGACTGCAAATTTAAACATCATTATTAGCACCCCAATAAGAAATTAATACAAGGTTACAATAATAAATAACACTATAATAATACCATAATATAACCCAAATAACACCATGGTAAAGCCAATAGAATAGGCCAATCAAATGCCGTTAAGAAATGTTACTAGCGTCATCGTTACAAACCTATAATAAACCCTTAATAACAGCGTGATAAAACCACAATAAAATCATGATAAAACCACAGTAAAACCGTGATAAAATAATTAGAACGCCAATATAAGACTCCGATAAAATGGCTAATTAGATCAAATAACACTAGGATAACACCATGATAATACGAAAATAACACCACATTACTACCCCACCATACGTGCAACCTTACAAGTAAAAAAACACACGCATAACACCACAATAACACAAACATCACACAAGCATAACATCATTAAACGTCAACATAATACCCTAAAAACAAAACCAAGTCAGCAGATCCAATATTATCTTAATAACACTGTGATACTACCAAAATAACACCAAATCCCCACGACAGTAACATTATAAGCAAATGATACTGTAACACTTTGACACCATTACGACGACGAGAATAGCTACCCATTAACCCCATCATGAAGACGAGAACAACACTTCATTATGACAGTCATTTAACCCACTAAAACTATAAAGAACAATCAGAAATGGAAAACAACTCCAAAAACAATCAGTATATCACTGTGATATTACCTAAATAACACCACATCTCATCCTTACCGAAACTTAGCGTTAAACGTCATATAAAAACAGAGCAAACTTCATTAACAATATAAATATTCCTTAAAAGCTAAATCTGCAGTCAAACAAGTATAACGTATCTGCCGATTTCCTTCTGACGTATCTAAACTCTGCTCATTCTCATAATTCTCGAAAATATTCTGAGATTTCATCTCATTATCATGTTTCTCGTAAGTATTTTGAGATTCCAACAACATTTCATCGTCAATAATTACTTCCATCGAACCAAGTTCAACGAATACGAGGAAACTAAATGAGAATATCCTGAATCCCTGAATCTAAAAGGAGACAAAATATCACTTTTTGGCAGTTGGCGTGAATCAAAAATGACAAAATTGAGCTTTTTTTGATTGGGTTTAGGGTTTAACGGATATAATATAACAAAATTTTAACCTAAATGGATCGGAATTCCACGTGGCCATTTTTAATTGGGTACAGCCGAATACATTCATGACCGAATAAAAATTCCAAAACTTCAGTTGTAAGTTTCCGAGAGCAATTGGAGCCGACTCGATTGAGGCAAGTGAGGAGGGTGGGTAACAGGAAACAGAGATGGAGGGCGGAGATGAGGGGGTGGTGAAGGTTCCGGACTCGAAGGATCTCCAGCAGCAGAGTAAAGCCCTCGACAAGCTCACCGATCGCGTTGAGGATCGACAGCTCGATTCCACTCGAGTCCAAGAGGTTAGATTTTTATTTTTTTTTTAAATCACCACTCACCGTCCTCCTTGCTGCTCGATCTAAAGCTAGCAGGGATAAAGAAAACCCACTCTTTTTTTCTTCAAAATTCGTGTAACATGGTTTTCATTGCAGAAAATGGTTGCGGTTTCGGGAAACCTATATCAGTTTACCTGCACTTGCAAAAACCTTTTTATTTTATTTTTTTCTCTGTATTAGTTTTATGCGATATCCTGGCCCTTTTATTTTTGTATTTATTATCAAGCCATTGGTTTCTGGCTTCATTTTAAATTTTTTTTAGACAAGTTAGCGAAATTTCCTGTTTTCATTTGTCTTTTATCAGCAAAATGAATATTTGCCTCTCCATTTCTCGCATCTTTTAATTCCTTGCACTGTTATTAAATCCTCTAACGATGTTCTGTTAGTACTTTGGAGCGAGGGGAGCTATAATTATTATTTGGACCAATATGGCTTATGGATATATGATAAGGGATAATGACATTTGCGCTAGTTTTTCATGTGGTTGATTATGTGTAGAGCTTAATAGAGTTTTATAGAAGATAAGATGGATGCAGCTGTTCTATTAATAACTTTGGATATTAGGAAAATATACAACAGATGCTTAAGGTTGTGATGCAAAAATAACAATTATACTCAGTCAATGAAAAACAAACAAACAGTTGTTCTATTAATAACTTAGGATTCTTTGGATGTTTTTTTGCCACTATGTTGCATTCATGTCGATGGCCACCACATTGTTATAAAAGTCTATTGTATCCTTGTAGTATCCTTTTTTGTTATAATTGCACAGCAGTAATTATCACACCTATTAAAATTTGCAGGGGTATTGGATCCATGGAAACTAGTACCTTGAAATCTGGGTAAATTAGGACCTAATTTATACATTGTTTTGTGTTTGGCAGGATTGTCGAATTTTGTAATTTCCCAGCTCAGGATCAACCAATCTCATTTCTGACACATGTTCACACCATGTTAGTTTGCATGCCGTCAAACTTCCTTGACATATGGTTCTTTATGTTTTATCAAAGTGTTCTCCCACTAATCAAAGTTTCATAATTTATCCAGTGCATATTAGATGTAATTAGATCAAGTTAGGAAGTATATAGGGCTTATGATAAAGAGGATGCAAATGTTCATTTCATATTAATACTTAGTAAAACTTGAGAAAATAAGAAAATTACACATGACATATAAGTAAACATTCCATCGGAAAATAAATGGGACACAACGGAGAAAAGGGGCTGCTAATGATTCATGAGAGTTTTGGCCATCTCATACCAAGCCAAAGATATAGCATCACAGATTCTCTTCTTCTAGTATTAACGGAATTCCAAAAGAAAATAATGTATGACTAACCATCTTTTTATCACTCTGGTCCTCTGGCATATACATGGCATCCATTACAAAATTTATGGAAAACATGGAGCAACATAATGTGATGGTCCTTCATATCTAAACATAATGGTTAAAAAGGCATATTAAAATTGATACACATTGGTATATTCTGCCATTGCAAGTCATCTAATTGTGTTGCAGTAAATGCAAGACTCCATTAACAGGTGCATGAAATCAGCCCGCTTTTCTCTGCTCCCTTTAGTTCAGGGATTTCTAAATGATGAATTATGCTTGCTAACTGCAGGCAATTTTTCAGCCTTTTCATAAAATAAACTAATGAATGTATTTGGTGAAGGTTTTCTCTAACTGCTTTAATCCTAAGTTTGACACAATTCAATTCTCTTTCTTAACTTTCATGGCTATATATTTTATTTTAATTATGGAAGCTAAAAAGTTTGTAAAACCTTGTAGCTGCTAAATGGAGCCTTTTCTTGCCGTTGCCATTTGCCCATTTTTCCGCCTCTGATGTCATCTAGTAATATATAGATTGCCCATCGCAACCACCATAAGCATACATGTCATTACAAAGCAAGGAATATGGTCATAACACATTATTTTAAACTACCGACATAATCTATTCTTCTTGAGTTGGGAGTGATATGCCACCTAGGACTTTAAATGAACAAAGGCACTCAATGAACTTGACTCAATTAAGGCTCGGCCATGTTAATTCAAATTAGCAAATAAACAAGCTTAAACAATTTTTAAAAGCTCTAAGCTTAAACGAACTGAACATAAACATGGTCGAACTTGTTCGTTTATGTTCACGAACAAACTCATTTGTTGTTCAACAAGCAACTTGTTAAATACACGATATAAACTCGATAATAACTCGTATTATATATGTGATATATTATTTATATAAAATTCAATTATTAGAATTTATTTAATTATAGATTTAATAGTATATATTATTATATCAATAATATTTTTAGTTTAATTATTAATTATATATTTATTTTCTAATAAATGAAAGGTAATTTAGAATGGGATATTTACAATTAAAGAGAGTGACATAAAAGATTTTTCTTGTGGAGTTTTCATAACCTTAAAAGTAATGAGTTTAATTTTTATGACATCACACTGCAGTTACCAACAACATTATGGCTATTATTTTTTTATTAAATATGATTAAGTAAATGATCATCTCTATAAATTTTATGATCAATTTAGTTCATGCACTTACAAAATTTGAATTATTGTAGTCCTATCAATAAGAATTATGTAGCTAATTAGTAAATTTCACAGATTTTAGAGTTCCTAATCGATAAATTAGATGTTGCGATTAGAATTGCAAAATTATTTATTTGAAAATCTAGATTTTCATTTGAATTATTAGCTCGTTTATTAGCTAGTTTAAATATACGTTCGCTTGTCATAAACAAATCAAGTTCAACCATTAAAAAAGTTAAACAAATCAAGCTTGAACAATGTATGAAAGCTCGACACAAGTTCAAGCCGAATAACTTGTACTTATACCAAGCCAAGTCTGAACAATGATATGCTTGGCCCAGCTCGGCTCAACTCGATTATAGCCCTATTGCCACCTATTATGAGATTCAGAGCTTAGAACTTAGAAGTCCCTGCTTCTCTTTTGCCTTTGTCCAACAAATATCTGGTTTATTATTCTTCTTTGCATGTAACTTGATAAAAACTTATATTCATATTCTCTTCTTTAACTGAGGAAGTTTTCATTTTTGCTCGCTTTTCTTGGTTCCAAAAACTTAGCTATGGTAACATGTAATTCTCTTTCCTGCAGCTGGAATTCTAAATGAAATTTTTGTTGAATTTTAATAATAATATCACTTTATTCTTTGGGTTGGTACTGTATAGCTTGGAAGTAGAACAAGTTTTGTTCTTTATTGTATTTGTACAATATTGATTTGTTTTGGTATAATGTGCTGCTGTTCATGCTTTCCTACACTCATTTTCTACATTATGTTGGAGTCCTGCTGTCTGTACAGGCTATGGCAGCTCTTACATCCTCTAAAGAAGCTGATTGGAATGCAATGAGAATGAGGTTTGCTTACTTTGTTTTCATGTTACTCTACAACTTAAGCTTTTTTATTCTAATTTAATAGTTTCTTTGCCTTATTCCTATCATGCAATTTCTGCAAAGTCATTTTGTGAACTGTGAATAATAACCATATGCTGAAGATAAGCTAAAATCTATAGACTGTAAAAACTATAGCTAACTATTTATGGCACCTAAAAAAAAAAATAATAATACCGTAGTTAACCTAAACAATAATAGAAAAAATAATTATTACTGATAAAGTCAGCAATTACAGCCGACACACTTCAAAGTAAAAAAAACAACAAACTCAACAATCTAACTCAAATTAGGATGGATCTCGGGGTGTTGGTGGTGATTTGTGAGAGGTGGAAGGTGACGGGATGGTGGACGAGGTGGTTGGCAAGCAGAAAACAACAAGGCAACAGTTTTCTGGGTTCCGGAGAGCAAGTACGCTGCAAATATTGACATTGCATGGCTTTCCGGGATGATGGCAAAAAAGGGGGAGGGCTGGAAACACAGCAGCAGTGAAGATGAAGGGCTGGAAACACAGCGGTTGTAAAGATGAGGGGCTGGAACAACGATGGCAGTGGGTATGGAGGACTGGAACAACGATGGCAGCAAGTGGGAAGGGCTGTGACAGTGGCTTGGAAGTGGTTCAGAATAGCTGGAACAGAAGCCAAGGCTGTAGAGGGGCGTTTCTCGTGGCCCTAATAACAGTATGGTGGTAAGGGAAATGGATATGGGCGGCTGCAAAAACAACCAATGGGTGGGGAAGGCAGCTGGAAAGCAGGAACTGCAGAAAATAACAAAATGAGGCTGTTCTGGGCGGCTGTAGCAGGGAAGGGGAGGTTATGAGCGATGTGGGAGGACGTGGAAGGGGATAGGGGAAGGAAATCATCACCTCAGGAGAGAGATACAGTTGAAGCACCACCCAATCCCTCGAATACAACTCTGAAGGGAGAAAACGGATGTCGGCGACTGTCCTAAACAAACTCACGCCAAAAACTAAACCTAGAACATCCTAAACAAATATATAATAGGAGGATAATGATGAGTGGTCTAAGATGTAAAGTCCTCTTTCAGTTACTCAGGGAAGAAGAAACGAATAGTCGAAAGAGGAAATAAAGAGTTGAACTGGGGGGCAAAATGAGGCGAGGAGTTGGGAAACCAAAGAATACTTTTGCCCTATAAAGAGACGTGCTTGAGGGAGATAGAGGAGAGAACGACTTATCTGATTGTCGAATGACAGCGGCAAGGGAAGCGAAGGACTCTTAGAATTGCGTGGTTGTGGTGAGTGGGGCTAGAGCAAAAGAAGGAAGCGTAGTAGAGGAGGCGTCCACGTCAATATCGAGCCGTGAGCAAGGGAGTAGAAGAGAAGACATTGCAGCAACTCTGTAAAGAGCTCTCCTGCGGTCTAGAACAGCTCTTGCGCGCAAACATGATCATATGGAAGAGAAGCTGTTGTGCGATCTAGAAGGAAGACAAGTCGTGTATCACATGCTGAGAAGAGGAGCTCTCCAACATGCGATCGAGCCAATACATAGCCAGAGGAAGACTTGTCATGCTCGAAAGAGAAAAAGAAGAAGAGCGACGGCTTTAGAACCCCTCATGCGATTTTTTTTTCGAAATAAGAGATAAAAGTATGTTTATTTAATTAAATTATTTAATATTATATATATATGCTATATATGTATTTTTATTATTTAATCATTAAACTAAGTGCATTTGGTTTTAGCACTAAAGAAATGTTATGGTTTTAACTCTAAAAGTATTTTTGTATAAATTAATAATATTTAATATTAATTTTGATTAAATTTAAAGATTAAAGTATTCAAATTCTAATTGGAATAGTGTGATACAATAATAATTCATAATTAAATTAAAACACAATTAAGTAAAATGATAATTGAATATTTTATATTTTATAGGTGATAATTTGATAGAAATAATACAAGTTAAGAGCATGAGTACTCGTACTTTTAATTTATGGTAATATTTTCGTTCATCTCCAGTATTTTACTTTAGTAGATACTTGTACAAACTTTATTTTGATTTATATATATATTTTTTTATTGGTCACATTGTTAGGAATGTTTATAACTACTTAATATCATGCATTGAAATATTTTATATATAGTATATTGAATTGAAATCGATGAACACATGAATGCTATGCTTATCTTGACTACTTCTAAATGCATGATTGACTACGATAGAGTCATATCTTTATGGTATTTGTGGGGGAACACTAAGATACCCGTGCACATATATGAAAAATGATATTGATATTGAAGTACCTTGAGTCATTCAATTTTTAGAAGGTGCTCTTGTGACGGTTTTACAAATATAAAATAATATTGGTATGCTGTTGATATAGTAAAATTTATTTATTAAAAATTTAACTGGCATGTATTTTGATTTTTTTTTCTATTACTATAGTTTGGGAGCACGAGTATTCACTAATTTGTTTAGCTCATTGTTATTTTAAACTAATTTTTCAATTTAATTAAGTGATTAAAAGACAAGCGATAGAAGAGATAATGTTTATAGAAGACATGAACAAGTAACGAGGAACATTAATTATATTCTTTTAATTTAAATTAATTAGTGACTCTTTCACGTGATAAATGATAAATGAATATACAAAACTTAGTTCTCACTGTCCAAACGTCTGTTTGCGCCTTGGTTAATTCAAAGTCTCAAGCCGGGCCGTGACACAAGAGGGCCGACTAACTGAATAATAGCGAAAATGCCTGGATCGGTTCGGTCCATGCGCAAAAACGGAAGTGCTCATTGTCGCTGAATTGCAGCATATAATGGAGAGGGGTGCAGTACTGTAGTAGGGACACTGAAATGGGCCTCTCGGGTAGCTCCCGCATCAAATAAACTATAGTGCCTACTACCTACCAAATATGGTTTTTCTGTTTTCCTTTTTTTTAGACTTCTTTATATTACCTTAGCTTGTCCTTCTAAAACAAGCCTGCAACATGCATCCTACTTATGCTTCTTTCCAGGTGCCATTCTTCTCATTTAGTAGTCTGCCTTATATGCTCCTAATAATCACTATATAGTTATATTAGTCGTAGTTCCATTGATTGGTTTTTAAATTGCAACCCTCCGAAGCAAATCCCGAAGTCCCATCAAGTCTGCAAAACTTTGCTTCCTTATCGACTTCCTTGCATTCATAGATATCTTCTCACATCCAATCTGTTTTATACAACTTCAGTTCAGTGTTTTATTGTTCAATAATGAGCAATTCACTCGCCTTTTTAAATGGCATCCATATTTTGTAGGAACAGATTATTATATGTACCTATCATCATAGGTTGTAAGAACTATCAACATGTGCTATTTAAACTCATGAACACCAGTCTTCTTTCTTCATAAATTACTTTTGTTTTTCTTTTCAAACTCGGACAGCATAACGAGGCAATGTATTTTCTCGTGCATGTTTGATAATTTTAAGGACTGCAATGTCTATGCCTTGTGCAATGTCTATGCCTTACAATATCAGGAATACATTGTTTGTACTGATACGTGCACTGTGATCAGGGAGAAGGAGCTTGCTGCTGTGAAGATTAATCCAACGGATGTGGACATAATTGCTAATGAGTTAGAGGTTTATTTCCAACCAAAATATTGATGTTTTTTCAGAATGATTTAGTTATGTAGTGAGGCCTCTGATCCTGTTTGCGCAGCTGGATAAGAAGGTGGCTGAGAGAACTCTTCGCGAGCACAAAGGCGATGCCGTTGCTGCAATCCGCCACTTGCTTCGATGAATTAATTAAAAAAAAAATTCCTTTTTGTCTAGTTTTTGGACCACCGGGGCACCATCTCATACACAATTTAAAACTTTAAATTTAAAATTTTAAATGGTGTTTCCACTCAATTTTTTCTTTTGTTGTCCATTGTCTTAAGATATCATCAAGTTAACCGAATCTATGGATCAACTTTGCATTTGGGGATCATTTTTTTTTAAATATTTTTGTTTTTATTTTAATATATTTATATGATTTATGTTTTAAGGTGCTTTCTTATTTTTTTAAACAAAGCAAATTGTTTTGTAAAAAAAAATGAAATTATATATATATATATATATGAAAAAGTAGAAAGCATATATATATATATATAATGTTTTTGAATAAAAGTAGTTTTAATTATTATGTAAATTTATCTCCATCATATCCAACAACATAATACTTGTTATACATTGTATGAAGCTGCTTGTAACAGAAAATTAGATCAAAATAAATAGAAGATAGGAAATTGAAAAGCCTTTAAATACCAGAGTTTAGTACAATTAATAATCCTCGTATATTAGATATGATGATGTATTTAGTGCATTTGCTCTGGACTTTAGAAGACTTGTATGCAATCTCATTGAAAGCCATATTTATCTTTTCAGCCACACGATGTTATTATATAATTTTTGAGATCGTTCTCTATGATATAAATCCAATAATAAGTGAGAGTTTTTCAAGTAATAATAGAATCATAATCCTCTTAATTATCAGATCTTAGGCATTTTCCTTAGCACTTGTTTCAATTTTCACAAAGCTCTTCTACTTCATATAAGTGGTAAACATCTTAGATCCACTTTTAATAAAATTTATTTATTATTTTATATAATCATCAATGAAGATTATATGATACAAAAACCCTCTTAAAAAAGGCAAGAGCAATGCCCTCATGTATTAGCTCCAGTTTTTTGAATCTAAGCCTTCTCTCGAACTTTAAGAAACTAACCCTTCTTTGCTTTCCGACAATATCATCATCATGAAATACGGATTCCATAGACTGAAATTTTACTTTTAAAGAAAAAAATCTTTAAGACTTCTCTTTAATATAGCATAGCCTTTGATGCCGTATGCTTAAATCTGCTTCTATGTCAGTGGAAACAATTTTTTATTTTATTATAAATTTTGTGTAAAAAATATCAGTCTTTTTAACTCTAAAACATACCCAGACATATTTTATCATTTTTATAAACATCATCAATAGCAGTAACATTAAATCCTTATATAACCAATTCTTCAATGGAGACTAAATACCTCGTTAACTCAAACGATATATTTGACTTCGTTTAGTTTTTATACAATATACCCAAGTCTTTCTAGGTCTACCTCTGCCTTTTTTAACATAAGTCGAATCTAAAACATATAGTCTCATAACCAGATCATCAAATGGTTGACGTTTAATGTGACCATATCATCTAAGACGATTCTCTCTAATTTTGCCCACCACTGGAACTACACCAATCCTATCACGAATATATTCATTTCACATATTTTCTCTAAGTGTAAAGCCACTCATCTACCTAAGCATTCTCATCTCTACAATATTTAACTTAGTTTTTTTGCTTCTTTTCTAGAGGCCAACATTCATCACCATAAACATTACAGGTCTCACCACCATCTTATAAAATTTCATTTCAGTCTAAGCAATACTTTTCTGTCACACAATAGGCCCAAAGCATTCCTCCACTTCAACCAACCAACAAGTAACAACTCTAGTTTACATATCTTTAATGACTTGAATATAAGTCATATCACCATCTTTATTCTCTAGAACTCTCCAAAGGATATTTCTTGGAACATTATTGTAATCTTTTTCTAAATCAATAAAAATCATATGTAGATCCTCCTTATTCTCTCTGAACTTCTCCATCAAACAAATAAATAAATATATAACTTCCATAGTAGACCTGCCCGACATAAATCCAAAGTTGTTATGAGAAATCTTTATAATAGTCTTAACCTATGTTCAATTACGCTCTCCCATAATTTTACAGTATGACACATCAACTTAATTCCTATATAACTTGCACACTCTTATGCATTTCCTTTATTCTTAAAAATGGGAATCAAAATACTCTTCCTCCACTATTCAGGCATCTTTTTAGTTTTTAAAAAAAGAATATAGTAAGCCAAGAAGCTCTAAAATCTCTTAAATATTTTCACACTTCAAATGGGACATCTTAGATCCTACAGAGTTTTCACCCTTAGTTTTCTTTAAAACCTCAACTGCTTTTTTAAAATGAAACATATTATTATTATTAACGATATTAAAGTCACTAAATTCGATCATATTTTTAGAAACTTTATTAAAGTGTTTATCAAAATAACTCACCCACATATGTTGAATATCTTTTTCTAAGAAAAACACGTTTTGATTTTCATCTTTAATACACTTGAGTTAATTGTTTATTTTTCTTCTCCTTATTTGGCTATTTTATACATATATATTTACCATCTTTAGTATCTAATCTATTATAAGGATCACTAAAAGCAAAATTTTTAGTGTCACAAATTGTTCTCTTAGACTCCCAATGAGTCATTTTATATTTTTTTTTCAGTTCTCTAAGTTTTTTTCATTTAAAATAATTTTTATAACATAACTTTTTATATTTTATCTTTTATTGCATATTATTATTTCACCACCAACTATTTTTATTTATACAAATTTTTCCTTCTGAATCTCCAAGTACATCTTTTGCCACTTGTTTAATAGTGTTTGTTAATTTATCCTACATAGAATTTGTTTCCTCATGAACATTCCAAATCCTGAAATCATAAAGTTTAATCATAAAAATAATTTTATTTGTGCCTTTTAGGTGCCCCTATCTAAATCAATGACAATGATTCATAATATTCTTTATTTTATAACTCTTCATCTTAAAATCCAGAATTAATAATTGAAATTGAGTACTTAAATCCTCACTTGGAGTGACCTTACAATCTTTACATTCTCGACGATCTCTTCTTCCCATAAGAAAATAATCAATTTATGTTTTATTTGTTCCATTGTTATAAGTAATAATATGCTAATCTCTTTTCTTAAATAAAATATTAGCAATAACAAAATTATACACTAAAGCAAAACCTAATATGACTCAACCTTCTTCAATAATTACTCCAAAACCGTAGCCAACATGAATATTTCTAAAATCTTCTACCAATCTACCGACATGGCCATTTAAATCTCACACAATAAAAATTCTTTTTTCAAGAGATATCATTTGTATCAAGTTTATTAGGTCATTCTAAAATTTTTCTTTAGAAAACCTATATCTAAATCTATTTGTGGAGCAAAAATGCTTATAATATTAAAAACCTTAATGTCACCAATAATTTTAAGGACTATAATTCTCTCCAATTCTATTAATTTTTACAATATTATCTTTCAAACTCTTATATATAATTACACATACACTATTTCTAGTGCGACTCTTACCTGAATAACAAAATTTAAAAGCTAAGTTATCAATCTCTTTAGTCTTTTCTCTAAGCCTTTTAGTTTCTTGAATACATAAGATATTTATTTTTCTATGAATCATAATATCAACTAATTTCATTACTTTACATGTGAGAGTAACTATGTTTCAAGATCCTGTCATAATATTAATTTTATAAACTAACTTCTTTACCCGCATTCAACTGTAATGTGAGAACCCTTATTTATTTGACACTACACCCGAGCACCGATGTAGTTGTTTTTGCACACTTTTCACTGTATTATGGTAATACAATGCGTCGCTGTCAGGAGACGTTCTAACATTTA
The DNA here is from genome assembly GCF_001263595.1 of Phalaenopsis equestris. NCBI lineage: Eukaryota > Viridiplantae > Streptophyta > Magnoliopsida > Asparagales > Orchidaceae > Phalaenopsis > Phalaenopsis equestris. The sequence goes on from NW_018164530.1 coordinate 53,999, forward strand.
CACAATGATAAAAAAGATTCATACCATGATTTTTCAACAAATTTTACGTTTGTTGTCGACTACTTGGTACAATCCTTCACTTTTCAAGATTTCATCATCAATAAGAAAAATTATTCCATAATTTTTAAACAACAAATTTTCATTATATCTTTATTAAAAAAAAAATGGAGGATTGCATTGAGTAATATTAATGTCTCCATTAAATTCACTACATGAAATAGTGCATCCTAAATGTTTTCTAGAGTGATATTTATCCTCATATTTTGACTTTTAGTTTTGTTTATGCCAATTTTTTAATAATATCTCATTATATTGTATGCCGTGCCATAACACAATCTACTCGTGATTGAAAGTTTTTAATGTGAGATCTTGACTTGGTTTTAGATTTATTGTTCCTAACATTCGGAGGCTTGCTTTGATTAATATTTAAAATAAAAAATTAAATTTACATTTCTTATGTCTTTTGATTAAGGCTTAATTGTTGTTGTTGTTGTTATGTCTTTTGATATCCTTGCTAATGATGAGATCTCAAACATCAATAAACTTCATTATTGATGATTCATAGAAACTAAGAATGGCTATACAAGTTAATGAGCTATGAAAGATTTTATCATAAATCTTATCATCAAAATAAATGTTTGCGAAGTTCAAAAATTGCATGATTAAGTTGTGAAAGGATTGTTGTTGCAACCAAACCACATAAAGCCCATCAAAACTAGGTCTCAAGAGAATCATTCGATTTGTCTTTCAATCTTTAAGAAAATAGGCATTCACATTAAAGAAAATTGAGGACGAATTATTGAAGGTAAGTTTAAGTAAAAATATACGGTTTACAAGAGATACTAAAGACATTTTAAAGAGGAGATAAGTGAAACTCATGATGAGAATTAGGAAAAGGATATTGATGGTTATTATGAAATGGAAGAGATTGAGCCTAGCCAAAAATTAGTTGTTGAGTGGCATGATAATCCTGGGGTTGAAGTTGTTTGATATCATTGATACGTAATGTAGGTCAGGAGTTGAATTTTTAATGTAGCTCAGTGATGGTTGCGAAAGTCGAGAGGATTGTACTTCCTTAATAGGTAAATTCATTTGCCAAGTCAGTTCCCTCGCTGCATGAATGGATAAAAATCATTTAAAACTTGAAGGTTCATTCTGATTGTCGTTTTGAAAGCTTAATAAATGAATGGAATATCATTTCAAGTATAAAAGAGAATGATATCTCCATGATCAAAAGAGGAACCGGTAGTAATAAGTGCGTTTACTATCTTTTTGCTTTCAAAAACATATTCTTGAATAGATTGATTTTCAAAGAGTGTGGTTTAGCTCATCTTTTAGTTGGAAGATGCAAGAACGACTGGTAAATTGCATTCATTTTTTAATAGTGCTCCAAATGTTAGAACATGAGTGTAATATCCATAATAGAGGGTAATAAACGTGATATAACCGTAGAAGTTTGATATATTAAGAAATTGAAATGACATCACCATCTACTTTTGTAATTTGCTGACAAGGGCAACAACCAAATCACCAAGAAAATCTTCCATATCCTTTGCTTGGAATTCTTGGAGAAGTTGAGAACGCCAAATGAGGTGATTTTCAAGTGTCGAGTGAATGGCGATGACAACTTATATGGCGGGCATGAGAAACTCGAGGGGTAGGAGAGCTACCAATTAGTGGCCACATCAGTGTTTGGAGATGTTTCGAGAGGCGTAGAGAACCATAGAAAGCAAAAGAAAATTTACAGAGTCAGCTGAGAGAGCTGTTAGAGTTGTGAGCAGTGGTAGCTCTGATGCCATATTAACCAAATACAGAAACAGGAAAGCTACAGAAGCAGAAAACAATGCATAGCCTCAGCAATTCATTAACTCCGTATAGGAAATATATAAACACAGTAGACTAAAAATAGTTTAGATATGACTATATGAGAGTGTCATTACATTTGGGACGTCTGATCCAGTTAGTTGGTCTGTACAATCAGAGAAGTGGCAAGCAAATAGTACAGGGAATACTATTCAGTAAACAAGGGAAATAAAAATTTAACCACATAAACAAGACTATACATAACAATAACCAGTATAAAAGTTCAGGAGGTTATTATCTTAAATTCACTAACCTATTGCTCTGCAGTAAGAAACCCTCCCTCTTTCTCATTCATTGAAATATTGTAAACACACCTCGTCCGTCACTGTAGTAGCACAACTCATCTCTCCAACTTCAAATTTTCACAGAGATGGCCGAGCTCAGGCCTGGCTTCCATCCAGGTTGCAAATCTTGTTTCATTTGGAGATGCACAGTACAGGTAGGAACGAAATGTGATCAGGAAGAAATATCTTCTGCAACAGAAAATGAGAATAACATCTAGTTGAATTGTGCTTTAAGTTTAAAATAAAATAGATTACAACAAAAGATGAAAACACTAATGGACCTTTTTAGAAGTGATTTAAAAATTCAAAGCCATAAAAGATCACAAGAATAAGGATGACACCGAACTAGGGGTACTAGACAACGTGGGAAGGTTAGGAGATGATTTAGGAGGGTTAAGGATAGATGATGGTGGTCGAGGAACGGTGAAGAACTGCAGCTGGACGGCAAAATGCATGCAGGAACAACAGTTCGGTAGAACGCCAGCTGGTGTAAAAGGTTGTCGAATGCCCGGTAGAGATCACCATCTCGATCCAATCAAACTACAGGCACACCACCTAAGAAAGATTTAAGAATACACCGCTCCGGCAAGAATAAACTAGAGCAAACAACCTCTATTACATAAACCAAAAGCCAAAAATCCCAAAACCAGAAATTAACAATTTATACTTAGTTCCCAAGCAAAAAATAACCATAATTTTATTTCTAATAATATTAAAAAGCGGTTCGATGGCCTAGCGATAGCCAACAGATGAGAAACTCCCGCTACAAGATGCCATAGAACGGACTCCCCTCGGTTACAATCCCGCATACACAGAATCACGGGATCCTCCTCTCTGCTCCAACGTCACTTTCCCCGGGTATGAGAGGCTTCATTTTCTTCTCTGAAGCATTTGAATCTACATAATATGATGACAAGCAGGCGATGTTAAATGTAGCAAAGATATTTAGTCTCCCAATATATAATATTATAGTCATTATTATTAATTCACTTGGTAATTCTGATAGACCATCAACTGCAAGCCTGAGCTTTTCAAAAGAACTTGTGAAAATCTCTTTTTTTAATTTGATCCATGCTAAGTAACATTCCTTAAAAATATGATATCTCCTGGAATTGTTTGCCTTGCTTTTAATATTTAGCATTTTGCTTAATAATTTTTTAACTCCACCGTGCAGTACTATTTGAGCCACCACCAGTATTTTTGCATAAAATAAATTTGTCTACTTAGGTGAACTACAAAGTTGTATTTCTTGCACCGCTTCGACATGGTTGTCTATTCCATCAGGGCCAAGTCAGTAATCACTGTAGCTGTAGTGACACTGATACTATAGTCCTCCTAGTGCAAAAAGTTTTTCTGTTGTCACTGCATTTAGAAGTGCTTTGAAAGCCTCAACTTGAAAATTTTCAGAGAACGAATGTTTGGTATGTGCTTTAATTGTTTAGCTCCGTCTAGAATCAATGACAATAATTGTATCATCGTGATCAACACCTTTCTTAAAATATATGTCCAGGTAATGACTTTCCCTATGCGACCTCATATCTATGCGTGGGAAGTTTGCACAAATAATCAAGGGAAGCTTCATTCCTAAACAGCTCAGTATCCTCCTCTTCATACTGGTCAAATTCAACATCACCAACATTTATGGGTACAAATGTGTTCTCCACCAAACAGGATAATGAGTTGCTAACACTCATACTCTAGATTAATGCCTCAAAAGCATATGTGAGTGGGAACTGAGACTAGTTCCATTGCAAAAAGTTTGTTGGCTTTACCACAGGAAGCCATGTGATCCATGACTCCATAAGATGCCCCAAAAACAGAATTCTCAACCATTCGATAGAGCAATGCAAGATCTCTAGGGTTGATGCTTAAAGAAAAGATAATAGCAACCTCAACCGAGGCAGAGAGGGAACAACTGAAAAAACCAATGTGTTGGTGTTACATGTAAATTATACATCGATTTCATGCCTTAGTGCCAGGGTCGTCTTAGCCAACAAGCAACCCATTTTTGGGATGGATTCTTCACAAGGTATTTCTACGCCTCCTCATATAATACTAATTTCTTGTCATCCATAAAATATGACATGACCTTGTCAAAGGTCGGTACCCAGTTACTTTGTTCTGATCCAAAAGATATAATAATTTGGAGTAATTAATTGATTCTTTCTTTTGTATTCTTCCATGCCAAAGCAAGCTTCCATAATCATCGCTTAGTTGGGTGATTTTGAAGCGTGTTATGGTACGCCTCTCTGATCAGCATTTGCAAAACCAGATTTCTTAAACAATCTGCTATTTCGCTCATAACATCCAGCCTTTCATGAGCCCTAGCTAAAGGAATTTCATCATCAGATTCCTTCCGAAGTAAGAGTAAAATGTGCTTCTCATCTATGGTGAATTAATATGTATTCTTATAGTCTGCATGACATGTACAATGATCATACTACCACGGAGAACCCAATAGAATTTAACAAGGATCAATAGATACCACATCATAACACCTGCTCCTAAACTTGTATCCAATAAAGAACTCCATGAAGCATCTCTTATAAATTGTAATATCATTCCTTTCTTTCAACTGAGATAGAGAAAAGGTTGGATCTGCTTCTGTGTAAATAGGCTCAACCTGTCTATCATTGAGTGGAGACCACATTTTCACAATTACCTCTGTCTATGATGAGATAACACATATTTTTCTTCACAGTCCAACAAATAGAAAAGATGTTATGGCGGAGCCACTATTGCTCATGTATGGGCTCAGTTTGATGGATTTATTGTAACACTAGCATCTACTCCTCTTCGACATCCCCATTTTCTCGTCCCTAATGTCATTGTCGACTTCGCCCCCTACTCCCTACTCAGTAAAAGACATCACTCTCTTGTTTGGGCAATCAGATGTAATGTGTTTAAGATCGTGACACTTGAAGCATTTCCTAGCTAGAGAAAATATAATACTAATGGCACCCACCTTTTCTTCACCTTGGGTTGATTTCTCCTCACGAGAGACCAAGTTGGGTGCTCTAATAGGCGTACTCTATTTGTCTGATCCTAGGATTTATCCATGAATGTAAGGTGGTGATCCCCTAATGATGTTGCTTCTTGAACTTCAAAGCTAGGGTATGTACATCGAGTAGGCATCAATAAGGAAGGAACCGCATCATATTGCTGATTGATGGCATCAGCCCTCCAAGTTACCTCTTCATTGTACGCTCATTTGGTTCCATCAACTTACATTTCGACACGAGTTAGTCAAATGCGGTCATATCCTTATGGAGTTTTATGAATCACCCAACAAGTAATGTGTGGGAAGATATTTGTAACGTGTTTTCCTTTTCATCAAGTCATGTAAAACGCTTCATATTCTCTTGCAATAATGCGCTCTTCCTAAGCTTGATGGCTGCCAATTTAACTCTGCTCCTAGAGAATATCCTTGTACTCAAAAATTCATTTCACTTTTTATAGTCAATAAATTCATTCGAATCCAAACGTCTGTCAAAATTTGATAAGTCTATCTTCACCCCAAAGTTATTGTCTCATACGGTACTCGATGCCAAATCATTAGGAGCATTGATTCTTCATTATCTGAAATTTTTTTGTGAAAGGGGTTGACTTCTTCCTCTCGATTTAGTTAATCACTATTATATTATGGGTGGCATCTCTGGATTATCTTCTCTCAGAAGTGACAAACCTTCGAATATTTTTTTTAAGTAATCACAGATCACCTTTTTTTTTTTAAGTAATCACAGATCACCTATTTTTTTTAAGATCACTATATATATATAAGTAATCACAGATCACCTTCACTTCTTTTTTTTTTTAATTTTTTTTATCAACATCAAGTGGATCATTCAGAGTTTCATTTGAGAAATTTTACAATCTTGAAGGGTCTGTTTGGCGCAGCTATTGATTATTTATAATATGCTGATAAACAGATTATTCTGATAATCTGCAGATTATCAAAAAATCTGGCTTGCTGTTTGGGTCAGCTTATTCAGATTAACTTATTAGTGGTTAAATGACATTCCTGTCTCTGTCTGATAAAACTGTTTGAGACAATTTATTCAAAATAACTTATTGGTAGATTGGTAGTATATTGGTAGTACATAAGCATATAGTGCAGAAGCATACAATCATCACAGATCAGTTCCAAAGTATGACATACAGTTCTCACACTCTCGTGAGTACCAAAATAAATAAAAAAAGAACAAAGACAAATACAACTACAATAAGAAATATTAAAATATTTCATTTCAAACTACGGCTACACCTGTCCTCATCTGCACAATCAACCTGCGAAAACATCGAATTCCCGTGACTGCTAGCAGTGTAATACGTGGAATTCTCAACCCACCGGAAGAAACCGCAACGAGCTGAAACACCCTTGACACAACCGTAAAACTACCTCCCAAGGCTATGGGACTAACGTGACGTGAGCAACGGAGATGGTAGTCCATAATATCAATCCTAGAAGACATGCTTGTATAACTGCGAAAAAACACAAAAAAAAAACGAATGTCAGAACTTATCCCAAAAAAATAAAATACACATAAAAATTGATCTACATATATACGAAGAAAAGAAAGACTTGCTGGATTAGCTGCCATATATAGCATCTGCTATAGACTCCCTCAGAGCAGTCATCTCGGCTGCCACACCGTCTCACCGTCCTAAGTTTCATATTCAGTAGACTCGATCTCATTATCAGTTAGAGATCCTGAAGGTTCTAGGGAGTCAATAATTAGATCATCATCAACAATATCAAATTTCGTATCTGAATGAGATGGAAGTCGTCAGATGAAGTTGTGAAGTGTCATAGTGACCACCATAAAAATTGATCTACATATATACGAAGAAAAGAAAGACTTGCTGGATTAGCTGCCATATATAGCATCTGCTATAGACTCCCTCAGAGCAGCCATCTCGACTGCACCCTCACCGTTAGTAGCTAGAGATCTTGAAGGTTCTAGGGAGTTAATAATTAGATCATCATCAGAAATAATGAAGTCCGTGTCTGAATGAGAGGGATGTCGTCGGATGAAGTTGTGAAGTGTCATAGTGGCCACCACAATATGCACCTATTTGGGAAATGAATACGATGACATATCACGTAGGATAACCCATTTCTTCTTTCACACTCCAAATGTTCTTTCAATAACACCCCGTAAAGAAGAGTGTCGTTTGTTAAACATTTCTTTATTGCCACGAATCGTGTCACTTACTCGCTCAAAATCAGGAATATGGTATCTGATGTCTGGATAGGGCTTCAAGTAGCCCCTTAACATTGGATATTCATCATCTACCAAATAATACTTTCCTGTTATGAAAGACAATATTAATTAAAATAATTAATGTAATTAACAAGATCATTAATTAATATGAACAAACCTGGAGGGGGGGTATCCCGGGGGGGGGGGTGAGGGAAACACTGTGTTCTATTCCTAGTTGCATTGGAAAAAAGACGATTGTCATGTGCACTTCCTTCCCACCCCGCCATTACAAATGTGAAGCAGATGTTGAAGTCATATACTGCCATCACATTTTGGATAGTTTTACCACTCCGACCAATATACGCGATCCTTTCATGACTTTGTAGTCGGGCATCCAGGTTTGTAGTCGGGCATCCACATGCGTACCATCGATTGCTCCAATGCAGTTATGTAACTCATAGTTAGCAATTCAACAGATATTGAAGTAAAAGTAACAAACTAATCAAACTTACTTTGAAATACGACATGTATGGGATCATTTGCAATTTGTTCGGGAATGGTTGTGAACGATGGATCAGACGACTTAATGTTTTGCGCTGCTAAGCTCACAAGTGCTTGTATATCTTTGTAGAAGTATCGAATAATTGTTTCCGATGAAAGTTTTATTAAGAAAATGGCCTACGTCCACAGAAGGCAATCCACGAAAATTTTATTAAGAAAATCTGTAAGATTACATAGGTACAAATTCAGCCAGCCTAAAAAAAAAGAATGCATTTACAGTGCGTTCTCTTTACTTGCAATTTACATTCGAAAAATATTCTTTGACAAAAATATATAAACATAACCAAATGCCAAAAAACTGAATGCTAGTTTTTCTCTTATGTTCCCCCATTTTGATAGCTTGAAAATTATGAGAAATGCTTCATATAAAAGCTGTAAGCCGTATAAATACCATTCTTGCATCTAATAATATTAAAAACAAAGCCTCGCATATGCATATAAACCCTAAACCAAAAGCAGTTAATTCGGATCCTTATATATGTACTTAACTCCTTAATGAGATAACCATTGCCTCATATAAAAACAAGACTCCTTATAAAAACAAAGCCTCTTAATATCAAAGCCTGCTCATATATCAAAGATGAAAACCAGAGAAAATACCATATATAAAAGATGAAAACATCTACGGCAAGACTAGGGGTGTAAACGAACCGAACACGAACGAACAAAGCTTGTGTTCGTGTTCGGTTCGTTTAAAATTTAGTTTGTTTGAAATAAGCTCGTGTTCGTTTCTTAACGAACGAGCCGAACACGAGCTGTTCGTTCAGGTTTGGTATTCCTGAAAATCCCAATTCACTTAGGTTGAATGAATTCTTTCCAGTTGCGACAACCCACTTAAACATTATGTCCAGTTTTTTCTCAAACTCTGGCTCAATTCCGCACTGCCTATATTTTTTGACAGTTGGCATTACCTGAAACATAAGGTATTTATTAGATGTGTTTAGGCATTAACCAAAAAATAATGAAATTAACAAAATAAGTTTGTATTGATTACCTCCAATCTCCTTATAAAAACAAAATCTCCTTATATCAAAGCCTCCTTATATATAAAAACAAAGCCTCCTCATATATCAAAGATGAAAACATCTACGGAAAGACCATTGCCTCATATAAAAACAAAGCCTCCTTATATGTACTTAACTCCCCAATGCTATAACCATTGTCATTCTTAACATAAAACGAAAGATAGTAGTATGGAATCTTCTCAATGACGAGGTAGATATAGGTTTGAAACATTACAATTACACGCTAGTATGCTTTCATAAAAGAATAAATAATTTCGTAATACGTTTTCATGAACCAAGCCATAATCTTCATTGTATAACCAAATCAACATTTGGTTATTTAAAATTCCTGCATAACAGAAATTCCTGCAAATTTTCCATCACACAACCAACAGCTAAACAATTATAACTTCACCAATTTGCTTAAAACTGGAGCCAATACCCTCCATAAAACAAATAGAGCCAAAACGTGAGAAAATGCCAAAATATCGTGCTACAAAACAGATGCCCAAAACAAGAGCCAATACCTCCCATCAAACAACACATGCTACATATCTCAATTGGGCTATAGCTAAAAACCTTTCATGGACTCATATTTCATACCAAAAAAAAAAAATTTCGATTCTTGTACTACACTTTTCAGAAAAAGGATTAGAGAAAAGGAAGGTTTTCAGGATCGCAGCTAGCAACTCAAATCCAACAACCAGTTAAAATGCCAAAATATCGAGGCATAGAAAATGAAACATATCTCAACAGGCCTAAAACTCAAAAACCAAAGAAAATGTCAAAAGTCAGAGGATGCCGAAAACAACTCATGCCATAGTCTAAACTGGGCAATAGCTAAAAACCCTTAATGTCATCATATTTCTCAAAAAAAAAAAAATCATTTCTTGCATCTAGACTTCTCAGAAAGAAGATCAGAGCAAAGAAAGCATTCCAAGGATCGCAGCTAGGGAAATCAAAAGGATACCTGATGATCAGGAAAGAAAATTGGAAAGGAAGAAGGTTCAATCTCCTATAGAGCGACGAACCAGAAAGGAAACCAGTGAGGGAGATCGAGGGCATCCCCGGAATTCCTAGGGCAATGCGGATCGCAAACGCGCTTGCACTGCGTCGAACGACATATATGTTTTATTGAGCGCGGACGCAGTGCGGGAGGAAAACACTCGTGCGAACGCATTTATCATATATATATATATATGGCTCTTTTGTCCACTAGGGTTTGGCCCGATGGTGAAACCGAGTGTCCCTATTGATTTTCTCCTCCGTCAATCGATTTGACGTGCTCAAAGAAGAAGGGCGCGCGTCGTCGTCATCCAGAGCTCGTGCTGCGTCTTCTGGAGCTCGCGTCTTCTGCTCCATTTAAAACGAGGTCGTCGCATCTGCTGCTGTTTGATTTTGTCTCCATCCGGAGGTCGCGTCGTCTTCTGGACTCGCGTCGTGTCATTTGAATTTTTTGGACTCGCGTCGAGTCTGCTATGCCAAAGCCTCTTGATTATTTCGTCGGAGGCAGTCGACAAGCTGCGCCGGCTTGCTGTGCTTGTGAAGCACGCTAATGGCCTCAGGGCTTTCCTACGCAGCCAACCTCGCCGGTAATATTCCCGCCAAAGTTCACAAACGCAGTTCCCTTTTCCACCTTGCAGATAGTCCGATGTTCCCGCAGATGTACCATGATTCTGTTGCAGGACATGAATATTGCAATCTCATCAAAAAATTAGAGAAAAATGCGGGCAAACCAAAATTATTCTTCTCTGATGCTGAAATTTCAACTCGTGCAGGAAAATACAAATTTTTACTATTTGGAAAGTTTCAATTAGGTCGCCCTAAGATGGAGATTATCAATAAGGTTTTTGAAGATTTCAAACTAGTTGGGGCTTAGTAGGTGGGCCTTTTCAATGGAAAATATGTTATGATACAGCTGAACATATAAGAAGATTACACAAGGATTTTCTCAAAGAAATTCATCACAATCGAGAGCAATCATATGAAATTGCTCAAATGGACCTCTGATTTTGATCCCAGTCAAGAACCCTCAATTGCGTCTATCTGGTTCTCATTACTTAAACTCAAGCTTCGATTCTTTGACCTACCTATCCTATATGCAATTGGGACTATCATCGGAAAACATTTGCAGGTAGACACACATACAGTTCATTTCTCACGACCCTCCATTGAAAGTATTTAAATTAAAGGGGATATTACATTACTAGATGTAGAAGAAGTCTGACTTGGCTCTGCTTATAATGGTTACTGACAAAAAATCATTATGAAATAAAAACCTTACTACTGCAAGCACTGCTACTGCAAGCACTGCAAGAAACTGCAAGAAGTTTGGACACCCGCAAGAGAAATGTTTCAGATTACACCCACAGTTGAGAACCGATAGTCAAAAGCAGGAACATGCTGTTACTGCACCCCACGTGCCTCAACGCGCTCCCAACAAACCTAATGACAGCCAAGCTGAGGATGGAATCACCACAAGACAAGAAATGGTGTCTGCCCCTGGGAACCCTTCTCCTGACCATACTATAAGGGATAACGTTCGGACCGAAAGTCAGGATAGTCCCACAACTCTTATTCAGGAAGCATCAGGTGCAGATGTGACATTTCACACTTCACATACACAGGAACCTATCGTTGTGGCAACGAATGCCTTTCCTTCTACTGCGATTCTAATATCTAATCCGATCGAGGATCATATGAGCCAGTCTTCAGATGAAGAATGACAGTTTTACACTTCTCGGCGGAAGAAGAAGGCTGAGGGTACACTCCAATTTGGAAACTTAATGGATGATGGATGATACTTTGGTTACTCATGTTGGTTACTCATGACAATGACACGACACTTCAAAGTTTGTTATCTAGCTCCGTTCTTAAAACTAGAGGAAGAGACATGATTAAACTGACTTGTCCCTAGCTACTGTTTTCTGCATGTTTTAAATTTTTTGAGTCTATCTGTATATTTTTGTTGGGGTAGTAATGTACTTGATATCATATGAGTAGGGTGCCTCTATTGAGCCCTCATACAAACTTTATGTATCTTTTCTATTTCAATAAAATTAGTCATTGAGCTTTTGACTATATATATATATATATTTGAGAAAGACCAAAGACTAATATATTAAAAAGAAAAAAGGATACAGATAGATTGTGTGGGAGAGCCCAAGCATGACATCCTGCCCACACGATAACTACCACATGTGAATGGTTCCAAAAAGAGAAAATCTAGAAAAATACATGAGAGACCTAAAGAAAAAACCAAAAATGTCAAAATGCGTAGTATCAGGTAGCTAGAGAGCAACCCAATTTTGTCTTGCCTCCGCCTCTAGTTATAAGAAAGAAGTCAGTTAATAAATTGGTAAGATGAGTGTCATTGCTCGTAGTAACCAATGTATCATCCAATAAGTTCCCGAGCTCGAGTCGGCCTCCATTCTTCTACTTCCTCCTAGAATAGACCTGTCATTCCCCATCCGAAGATTGACTCACCTAATCAGTGGATTGGTTTAAAGTGAGTCGGACATGTGTAGGTTGTTGAACATTAGAAACAACTACTTGTTATACTAGCTGATCTTTTAGTGGATCATACTACAGGCGTTTTGCTCTCGTGTGTCTTAACATGTAAGTGAGCATTTTTCAATAACAGTGGTAGTATAAACACGTTTGGATCTGTACCTGTAGTATGACGTTCTTCATCAGGAACCATGGTGTTGGATAGAGGATCATGTTGCACATTCTTAGCAGAGATGGTAGGCGGTTGATCTTTAGTGATATCCGACCTTAGATGAGGATGCAAGCGACAACAAATAATATAACTGTGGTTAAGCATACTATAATGAGAGCAATAAGAAGGATGTGTATCTATTTCAACCTTTTGCAAATACCCGTTGTGAGTGGTTTCAATCCATACCTCATTCGGAGCTAGTTAAGTGATATCTCTCTCAACTAACACACAAGTCACAGACAGTCTGGTGACAGCAAGCGTAGGACTATCAACCTTGAAAGACTTACTGTAAGCAGTTGCTAAGAAGAAGAGAATTTCCAAGTTGAATAGTTATAATTTTAACCCCGAAAATTTTATCCAAAAAAAAGAATGATAGGGGTCTTCGCTTTTGGATCAAAATCAACAGTCAACTTCAGAATTTTCATAAAACGGTTGTCGATCTTGATAACTTTTCGATTGATAACTTTTCGAGAAAAAATATTTCGAGAAAAAATACGAGTGTAATCAACATCGTGAGATAGCTGAATAAGTATATGTCGACCGTCAAATAAACTAATATTCCAACTGCCCAATAGCTTAGTAGCATCAAAATCTTTCCGGATGATCTCCAGTTTTGGGTAACCATAAAGAAATTTTCCCATAATTTTTCACTAGAGCAAAACGCCAAGAAGACGCGAGAGTACTGGTTTCAACCTCAGAGAGAATAAGAGCAGGTTTCTCATTTTTTTTACCAAGCTTTTTAATGAAAGTGTGATCACCACCATCTTCAAGAGCCTCATGGCAAAATTGTAGAACATTGCGGGACTTGCCAATATGAAAATCAGACTCAGAATCTGAAATAGGAGCATGAGTAGGAATATGAAAGTTGTTGGCAAGTGCAGTGGCATAGGAACGAATCGTTGAGACTGTCTCCAGAGCAGCTAGGCAAGAAGCTAGAAAAAGGCGAGCAGACTTTGGGGAAACTATCTGTCGGGCATAGCGACAGATGCGTCGTCGAGTACGAGAGAGATGAGGCTAGCCGCGATGACTAACGAGGAGCTGCGAGCGAGCATCACCGACTGCGGGTGAGGAGAGACGACACTAGCGAGCGAAGTTGAAAGGAAGACGACTGCGAGCGAGCGTCGTCGAGAAAGCTACGAGAGCGTGAAAACGTCGTCGCAAGAGACGATGGAGAGAAAGAGAGAAATCGAGTAATCACCACCGAGAATCGTCATCGAGCGAAACCCTAGCAGAGCCTACTGCCGCTGCCGACGCCATTTTTTGATATATATATATATATATATACATGGCAGTTAAATTCAACATAATAAAAATACGCACTGAAAAGTTTGTACAAGCACCCAGAACTATAAAATATAAAAGTTGTACATGACATACCTAGCTACTCGCCCTGATGCTCCTCATCCATTTTTGAAAATCAACTATGTAAAGTGAGTTACAACAAGCTCAGCAATTAAGAAAAAACAAGATTTTATAGAAGAAGAATAAATAATAAGCATGCTCATATGTAACTCATGTACAAGTCACAACATGTAAAAAAAAGACATATAATGCATGGAATCATGTCTGTTGTATAAAACATGTATTTCATCCATTCATGTGTAATCATAAGTATATTCACAAGAGTCGTTAATTTAATCATAGTAATGTAGCTTGTAATTGTATATGTCTCGACTATTTCCATGCCATATAATGTCATTGGAACGTCATCCAAACCGAAGGCTATATTAACTATTGATAAGGTTAGGCCCCTCAACATAGTAGTTTCAATAGCCCCCAACGATTCTCTAAATTCTGTCCTTGTATGATCCCAATAGTTCTCACACTTTCGTCTGTCTGAATACTAGGAGACAATAATCTCATTGTTCCATATCATCCGTACTTACAAGTATTCATGTAATAATCTATCTATAACTTCACTTATGATATTTCATAATTCATGCAAAAAACATGAATCATAGTAAATGAATACCTGCAAATAATGATTCTAAAAGCATATTCATCAGGTTTATAACATATTAAAATCATAGGTATCATAGGTAACAATTCAAGTTTACATTCATACGATTTATCCAGGTATTCATCCACAATATGTCAAAATTCTAAATGCAATAACATCAAACACATAATCGCATGGAAACTTAAAGAGAGTTATTTTTTCAAGTTAGCATAAGATTATTTTATCTGAATTAACGAAAGAGCCCTACAACGAGTTTCCCCACACTCGTCTCGAGCTTGCCGCCTGGTATAAACAATCTAGAAACATAAACCTATAAAATTTCATGAATTATTAGTTTATATTGTGATTTAACCCCAAGTAAAATTCACTTGTGAAATCTTAACTCAAAAAAACTTCCCTGTATTACCACCTCCTCAATACCTTCTTCTATTCCCTTCTTACTTAACCATCAACCAAAACTCACCCTCAATTAAAACAAAACAGCCAACAAAGTCATATGAAGCTGAAGGAAATACATTAAACTAATTAGTATTTTGACAAAATTTATTATTTTATAGATGTATATATATATATATATATATATATATATATAGTGCGCGTACCGTGGCCTATTGGTAGAGTAGTCTCTCTGAAGGTTGTAAGTCCCCTCAGGTCACGGGTTCGAATACCCCAGTGTAGAGGGTGTGGTACTCGAATATTTAGCACACCTAGGAATGACCGGGACTTGTCTAATAGCCTTCGACCATTTCTTTTAATACACACACACACACATATATATTTATAGAAAGTCCAAAAAGGCTAATATATTAACCAAAAAAAAAGATACAAATACAATGTGTTGGAGAGCCCAAACATGACACCCTACCCACAACAAAATCACAAGGGGTTCCAAAACTAAAAAATACGGAAAAGTACATTGAGACCTAAAAAAAACCTAAAATGCTGAAATACATAGTATCAGGTGGCTAGAGAGCAACCCAATTTGGTTTTGTCTTTATCTCTGGTTCTAGGGAAGGAGCAAACTAATAAGTTGGTAAAATGATTGTCATTGCCAGTAGTAACCAATGTATCATCCAATATGTTCCCGAGCTGGAGTCGGTCTCCATTCTTTTTCTTCCTCCTGGAATAGACCTGTCATTCCTCTTCCGAAGATTGACTCACCTGATCTTGTTCTAAAGTGTTGGAGATGTGCAGATTGTTGAACATTAGAAGCAACTACATGTTGTACCGACTGATCTGTTATTGTATCAAAAGAGCCCCTCGTGTTTCTAACAGTAGGTGGTATTAACACAACTGGATTTGTAGCTGTAGTATGTTGTTCTTCTACAGGAACTGCGGTGTTGGGAAGAGAATCGGGTTGCATCTTCTCAACAGGGATAATAGGTGGTTGTTTTTTAGCGATATTCGGCCTTATGCAAACGATAGCAAATAGTACAGTTGTGACCAAACATATTATAATGAGAGCAATAAGGAGGGTGTGATTCGATTTCAACCTTTTGCCAATACTCGTTGTGAGTGATTTCAATCCACATCTCATCCGGAGCTGGTTGAATGATATCCCTCTCAACTAACACACAAGCCACAAAGGGTCTGGTGACGTGACAGCAAGCGTAAGGGTCTGGTGACAGCAAGCGTAAGACTATCAACCCTGAGAGGTTTACCGTAAGCAGTTGCTAAGGAGTAGAGAATTTCCAAGTTGAACAGATGTAATTTTAACCCCAAAAATTTTATCTAAACTGGAATGATAAGGGACTCCGCTTTTGGATCGAAACCAACAATCCACTTCAAAATTTTCATATTACGGTTGTCAATCTTGATAACTTTCCAATAAAAGATGCGAGTGTAATCGACATCATGAAACTACTGAATCAGTATGTGTCGACCATCAAGTAAACCAATATTACAACTGCCCAATAACTTCATAGCCTCAAAATCTTTCCGAATGATCTCCAGTTTTGGTTGACCATACCGAAATTTCCCCACTAGAGCAAAACACCAGGAGGACGCGAGAGTACTAGTTTCAACCTCTGTGAGAATAAGAGGAGGCTTCCCATTTTTTTTCCCAGTTTTTTTTATGAAGGTGTGACCGCCACCACCTTTAAGACCGTCGTGAAAAGATTGAGGAACATTGCAGAACTTGCCAATATGAAAACCAGACTCTAAATCTAAAAGAGGAGCATGAGTAGGAATAGGAATGTCGCTGGTAAGTGCTGTGACATAGGAACGGATCGTGGATGTCATCTCCAAAGCAGCTAGGGGAGCGAGCAAAACTTCGGAGGTAGTATAGCTGCGAGCTGTCGACTGCGGGTGAGCCGAGTAGGAACTGTCTGTCGGGCAGGGAGACAGAGGAAAGAGACGACGCGAGTCGACTGTGAAGCTGAGAGCATGAGACTGGAGGACGAGAGCTGCGAGCGTCGCGGAGTATGAGAGCTGCAAGCGTGGTCAAGAGCAGGTGAGACGTCATCGAGTGCGCGTGTTGTGGACTCGTCGACTGGAGGACGTCCGCGAGCGTGAAACATCGTCGCGGGAGACGACGGAGAGAAATGAGAAATCAATGAATCACCGTCGGGAATCACCAAGGAGGAGCGAAACCCTAGCAGACACCGATGCCGCTGCCGACGCCATTTATAACTATATATATATATATATATATCCTACCCAATTAATTACCCTATACCATCATTAATATCAGTTTTCTCTTAAAAATGTCTTCACGAGAAGTGATTGTCTACTTGGATTATAGTTGATGGCTAAGGAAATAAAAGAAATCCTAAATTAATATAATCAATTGCAAATATATAAGCATAATAACATATTTTTCAGATGCCTTAATCAATTTCTGCCAATGCTCCTTAAAATAGCAGTATTTTCTTTCCTAAAAGCAAAAACTACAGTTCGTCTCTCCAAGCTATGCTTTCGCTTCCCACTAAGCAACGGTATCCAAAAATGAAAAAGTGCACCAATTTGTGGCAAAGGTCAAAATAAAAATGTAGGGAAGGGAAGGAATGTTTCAAGTAGCGTGAAAGAGAGTTTGTTACCTTTTGTTTTCTCCTTGGAACCCTGAATCCTAACTTGTGGTTCCTTGTTCCGTCGATTGCCCCTCAGTACTACAATACCGAAATTGCAACACCCTTCAAGGCAACAAAAAGAAAAGAATCGGAAGGGTGTAAACGAAATGGAGTGTGACAAATATCGTGATTCAAATAAATCACAGCCATACGATTGGATCCAACCATTGCATGTCGAGTAAGGTGGAGCAACGAGAATGCTATAGTACGGCTGTGAGGTTAAGAAGATTAATTAGCTTTAATTAAGGTATTAATTAAGTAGTTACTTCAAAATTTCATATCTTCCCTTTTTCTTATGATTCATGCATAATGTTATCTATCAAATTAATAGATTGAAGTTGTAAAATTTCATAAAATTGATTTCGTTGGATTTCAGGGAAAGAAAAATTGATGTATATTTTAAAATTATCAAATTTTATATGAAATTTGCAAAATTTGGGTATATTACAGAGTCTATAGCCGAATGCCACCTTACCAAACTTAGGCTCAAACGTCGGACGGTGCGTTGAGATGAACTATTAATTCCCTAGCTCAGTTGTCTTGCCAAGCTAATGAGTCGACGAGTACGAGAGTAGCCAAGTACTAGCTACCAAGTACGAGTTACTAGATCACCTACTGCGATCAACTTGCCCATTTGCCAAGGAACCTGATTTGCCTCATTTTATATAGAATTGGTTTAGTCGAGAAACACAACTTGCTCTAAATCAAAATTGCTCAGCACTGGATCATCACAAAGGTTGAGTGGGCTGACAATGATATGACCCTATGAGCAAATGGGGAATAGACATCGAGATACAACACCACTTAAAATAATATTAATTATAATATCAAAATCAAAAGAAAATTAGAATAGATAAATCAAAGATTTTTAGAGATATGTGTGTAATGAGTATCTAGTTTATATTATATGGGAAAACCCTCTATAAATATAGAAGAATTCATGTAATTAAGAATGATCCCTAAAGACTAGACCATAGAACATTTTCCTCGACAAAGAGAAATGTGATTTCCCATCTCATCTTGCTCACTCTCCCTGCTTTCTAACTCGTAGATATCATTCACTTAGCAACACATTATCTGGCTGTGGATTTCGTTGGAAGAAGAAGATCTGAAAACAGAAAAGCGTACAGTACACAAACAATTTTTATTCCAAAATTTTTTTCAAGTATAGAAAGATATAGTATAAAAACCTTGAAAAATACAATAAGTTCTCTTTTAAGAGATACGATGCCAACAAAAAGGCACATAAAATTGTCTGAGCCATACCTCTCTAACTGTCGTTTGAGAGGTGAACAGCTCAAGTCCATTTGAGTTGCCTTGATTAGAAAAGCATGGCTATTTTTGCAACCATTTCTCTCTCTAGCTTCAAAGTATAGACTCTCCTATTAGGATAACACTGTTTGAATTATAGTATTTTCTTATACTTAAGAAATTAAAGTACAAGCATACCTTCTACAATCGAGAATGTTTCAACTACCATTAATCTTAGAGAGTTTAATCTCTTTGAAAGATTGATCAACGCGATTTCTTTATTTAACTTGAACTTGATGATATATAACTATTAGTGAATATTTTACACGGGTTTAGAGAGTTTAATCTCTTTGACATACTTTACTGAAAATCTTATCTCTTCCTGCAAAATCTCATATACAAGAAGAGCATACTCATATCACACCTTTTTCCTAGTCTCATAGGATGTCAAATGGGGACTATGCGCCAGCTACCAGATTCTTAGTAAAATAACTATAAAAACCCATCATCGACAACCACACATCGATGACTTCCAATTCAAATCTACAGCCATCATCCACGTTCTCAATAAAATCATATCATCATAAGGTGTGTATTAATGAGATGGATCAATGAAAGATTGCTTTCAAAATAAGATAAGGATTGTATCATTGGTTGATAATGTCATTCGAACTTGCAATACCTCAGCTATATTTATGGGACTATCAAATAATGTTCAAAGACCATATTTACACCACTCTGTTATTGTGTCTCTAGATGATATCAGTGAATATTTTACTACCATTAATCTTAGAGAGTTTAATCTCTTTGAAAGATTGATCAACGCGATTTCTTTATTTAACTTGAACTTGATGATATATAACTATTAGTGAATATTTTACACGGGTTTAGATAAATTTATTGGCCATACTTTATTGAAAATCTTATCTCTTCCTGTAAATCTCATATACAAGAAGAGCACACTCATATCACACCTTTTTCCTAGTCTCATAGGATGTCAAATGGGGACTATGCGCCAGCTACCAGATTCTTAGTAAAATAACTATAAAAACCCATCATCCACAACCACACATCGATGACTTCCAATTCAAATCTACAGCCATCATCCACGTTCTCAATAAAATCATATCATCATAAGGTGTGTATTAATGAGATGGATCAATGAAAGATTGCTTTCAAAATAAGATAAGGATTGTATCATTGGTTGATAATGTCATTCGAACTTGCAATACCTCAGCTATATTTATGGGACTATCAAATAATGTTCAAGGACCATATTTACACCACTCTGTTATTGTGTCTCTAGATGATATTAGTGAATATTTTACTACCATTAATCTTAGAGAGTTTAATCTCTTTGAAAGATTGATCAACGCGATTTCTTTATTTAACTTGAACTTGATGATATATAACTATTAGTGAATATTTTACACGGGTTTAGATAAATTTATTGGCCATACTTTATTGAAAATCTTATCTCTTCCTGTAAATCTCATATACAAGAAGAGCACACTCATATCACACCTTTTTCCTAGTCTCATAGGAT
>NW_018164530.1:74560-93622 GCF_001263595.1 Phalaenopsis equestris
TTACACCACTCTGTTATTGTGTCTCTAGATGATATATTACTCTTCAACAAATCAAGGGAAAGTACTTGAAGCGTTTAAAGAAGGTGTTGCATTTACAACAACACTAATGCCAAAAGTTCCTCCCGTAACCAAGGATTCAATTTGGGCAATAAAGAAATAAAAATTGATACTTCAAAGAATAAAGCAATCAAGTGAAGGGCCAAATAATGTGAAATGATGGAAATAACAATTTCTATGAGAACTTTGCAATATGTCAGTAGGTTTGTCATTTTTCAGCACTTGTTTTCCTTTGCATGCTTTTTCAATAATCACCTCTCATTTGCATGCATTGACCTGTTGAATTCATTTTCGATGGGTCTAGTTCTTTCTCCTAGAACTTAAAGTCTAGCCTTAGAGCCTTAGTAATGGGACCCACCTCGTTTTAAAAGTTCAAACTACTTTTTTACTCTTTTAGAGTTCCGCATGAGGTTCTTGACCTATAGCACTTAAAATGTTGAAACTAACATGAGAGAACTCAAAAGAAGTCCCCGTAGGACCGTTAAGCCCTAGAGTTGCCTTGTTCACAACTTGCACTTGCGCGCGCACCAATGTCACGATTCGGACAATCGACGCGTTTAAATACCACAATTTGAGTCACCTACACCTGTAAAAACTTCACAATTAATTGACACATAAGTCAATTTTTGAAATAACCGATCAAGTACCCAAAATTTCAAGACAGATCGAATTTGACGCATTTTTTACTCGATCGTCGACGAGGTTGTCCGGACGACCCCAGATGACGAAACGAACCGTGCCGGCGAGTCCGAAACGTCGATTTTACCTAGTAGAGACATCCATTTTTGTATGATTTCATGCACGAGCAAAAAATGCACAGATCGAAAGAATTTAATATTAAATATTATAAAATTAATAAAAAAAGCTATTTCATTTTTCCTCCTAAATCCCTACTAACGCACTCAGACTTGCGACCCAGGCATGCCCTAGCTCTCGCAATCGACCACACGCGGCATTCTCCCTCTCGCTTAACATTTCGCCCGAGCCCGATTCCTCCAGCGCCTCGCCCCCGCCCCCCCAACCCAAGCCCCGCTCGACCGAACGGCTCGCCAATTGCGAGCCTTTCTCCTGGCCGACCCTTCCTCTCCCCTAGGCCGCCTGTTCTTTCTCCCTAAATGCGCCTCTTCCTCTTCCGTTACCTCATTTGGCCACTGCATCATGGTAGGTACAGCTCTTTATCTCTTCCCTGCTTATAAAAGCCTTACCTAGGGAAGGGTTGGTGGTTGTTGAAGCATGGGGGAGGAGGAATTGCTGCCAAAATTGTCCTGCTCGACACTCTTGTTGGCTGCTCGACACTCTTGCTTAGGGGCCCGATATTCTTGCTTGTTTGCTTGACATTCTTGTTAGGTTGCTCGATACTCTTGCTAGACTGCGTGTTTGACAAAGGTATAAACGTTTTAATTGTGGTTCTGCTATTGCCCCTGAATATTTATTTCTCGTGGATGTCTTTCACTTTGATGGCTTAGGGAATGTATATTTGGGAAGTGCATGTACATAAATGTGTTATTCTCGTTCCATTAAATCCTAGGTGTGGTTTTGTGCATGTTAAAAAGATAATATGTTGTCCAACTTAGAGCTGTAAGTTGGCTTAACTTGTTTTTTTTTTTTTGGATAAAAGAGTATAAGCTTTTCCTAAAAAGGCAAATGTGAAGCACTGCCATTGCATTTGCGTTGCATGACTATCACCTCACATACAACTAGTCTAGTTACCTAAAAAATAAATAAAGAAAAGATAGGAATGTTCGGTGGAACTTGTATTTGCAAAAAAAAAAAAACTTGCGCTTAGAAAGATATTTGGGAGTTTCCTTTGTTATCTACTTGCTCCTTAGTTGAATAATTTTCAAAGCATGATTAAAGCAATATTCTAATTTACATTTTGGCAAGCGTGGAAAGTCGCGGTGTCGTATTCTTGAAAAATCTGAAAGTTCTCATATTCAAGTTGCAAAGTTCACAAATGCTTTGATGCTTTACATTTGGAAAATCTGAAACTTTTCAAATTCTATTTGAAAAGTTTGGGAAAGTGGCAATGTTTTACTTTTGCAAAACCTAGAATCTTTAAGTGTTTTATTTGAAAAATTTGGAAAGTTCACAAATGCTTAGATGTTTTACATTTGAAAAATCTGAAACTTTTCAAACTCTATTTGGAAAGTTTGGGAAAGTGACAATGTTTTACTTTTACAAAAAACTGAAAGTTTACATGTTACATGTGGAAAATTTGGAGAACTTCGATGCTTTACCTTTACAAAAATCTAAAAGTCTCATATCAAGTTGCAAAGTTCACAAAATATTTGGTGCTTTATATTTGGAAAATCTGAAACTTTTCAAACTCTATTTGGAAAGTTTGGGAAAGTGGTAATGTTTTACTTTTGCAAAACCTGGAAGCTTTAAGTATTTTGTTTGAAAATTTTGGAAAGTTCACAAATGCTTTGGTGCTTTACATTTGAAAAATCTGAAACTTTTTAAACTCTATTTGGAAAGTTTGGGAGAGTGAGAAAAGTTTGGGAGAGTGACGATGTTTTACCTTTACAAAAATCTGAAAGTTTACATGTTACATTTGCAAATTTTGGAAAGCTTCGATGCTTTACTTTTTACAAAAATCTGGAAGTTTCCATGTTACATTTGAAAAGTTTGGAGAAATTTGAAAGTTAACATATTACATTTGGAAAATTTGGAGAAATTCAGTGTTTTACCTTTACAAAAATCTGAAAGTTTACATGTTACGTTTGGGGAGCTTCGATGCTTTACCTTTACAAAAATCTGAAAGTTTCGATGTTACATTCGGAAAGTTAGGAGAAATTTGATGCTTTACTTTTAGAAAAAATCTGAAGGTTTACATGTTACATTTGGAAAATTTGGACAGCTTCGATGCTGTACTTTTTACAAAATTCTGAAAGTTTTCATGTTATATTTGGAAAAGTTTGGAGAAATTCAAAGCTTTACTTTTTACAAAAAATTTAAAGTTTCCATGTCACATCTGAAAAGTTTGGAGAAATTCAATGGTTTACATTTGCAAGTCTGAAACTTTTCATGTTCCATTTGAAAAGTTTGTTCTCTTAAGCATGAAATGTTGAACATGTGTAGTATAGTGGTGAACTTTTTTTTTCGCTTGTTTGCTTTTTCTTTCTTAAGTTATGGCAGGGACTTGCACTATTTTTTGGGTTAATTCGTCCACCATTTTTGAAAATGTTAAAATGCCGCTTTTTTTTTTTGAAAAAATTTGAAATCATAACGGTTTTGATTTTTGAAGTTTTGAAAGTCTTTGGAGATTCTTTCTTTTTGAAAATTTGAATTGTTTCATAGGTGTTTTTATTTAAATACTAAATTGGAAGTCCCAAAACGCTACTTTTACGTCATTTTAAATGTTATATTCTTGTTATCTTCAAAACTTCAAATGTTCTTTTCGAGTTCGATATAATTGATATTTTGGGAGTTGATTTGATTATTTGTTTTGAAATAATTTAAACACTTTTAGACCAATTCACTTGCGGTTTCGCTCTTGGCTTTGCTAATTTTGTTTAAGTGGGTTGGCCTCCTCCTCTTATTTGACTTTGTTTTCTTTCTTGCCAATGGTTAAGTTAAAAATAAGAATTTTTTATTTAATTATTTTCAGAATTGATTCACGCCTTAAAAAAAGGGTAAACAGAGGGGAAGGAACTAAAAGAAAAAATAATGATAATTAGTCTGTTGAGATGACTGAAACCCAAGGGTAAATAGGGTAGAAAACCATTCACTATTTGTTTACATAAGAAGAATAAAATTGTAATTGTAAGAATTGTTGAGAATTGGGAGAAAGTAAGAGCTTAAATGATTCAAGAGATAGGGGCATGAATTGAAAGATCAGTAGGCTATCAATTAGAGCCCCTAAGCATTTGTTAGACTTAAGCCCAATTATTTTAATTAGAATTGAAGCACATTTCATGAACCTTTTTTGCAAAATTATAGGTTTACCCCCTAAGTCTTAAGAGCATGATAGTGACCTAAGTTTGATCTAAAGATGTTCGAGGATTAGTTGGAAAACACTTAATTAAAAGTAGAACACTTTAAAATACTTCAAACTCAAGTTAAAGTGTAGGTTTCCTAGATTTTAGGAGCACACCCTAGGTGAGAGTTCATCTACCTAATTTTCAAATAGATACTAAAGCTAAATACTTGACTCTAATTCATAAGTTAGTTAAAGCAATAGACGGTATATGCACCAGGCTGTGGTTCATGACTGATTCAATTAAATAAAATAATGAAATTCTCATCATAACTTGACCTAAAATGAAACTCAATGCTCCGGGATTTGAGATTTAATCATACACTCAAATCCTCCTGACAATTAGAGACATTCCCAATGTCACATATAAATCACCCCCCTTGGTCCTTTATACGTAACGTTCTGTTTTGTTTTATTTGCTTGTGTTTTCTTTTTACGATTTGTTTCGAGTCTCTGTGGGTCACTTTCAATTTTCCTCGGAGCTTTCCATATGCTACTCCGTCATTTATTTTGTTATACATAAACACATGTTTGTCATGTTAGCTAAATTTCTCTACTATACTTTTACTTGCGACGCTGATCCCATTTACAGGTATAACAATAACAAAAAACTCAGGTACCCAAAGTTTACAGTACATTTATAGTACTTTACTGTATTTTCTTTATTGCTCTTTACGATGTCTTTCCTTTATACTGTTTTTCTTTACCGCACCTTATACTGTTTTTATTTAATGTACTTACTTATAACATAGTTAGTTTATGTATGTTTTAAATTAACTACAAAACCTTTTGGATATAACATGTTTTAGAAGATATACAGTGGTAAGTCACCAAATAACAATATTGTACACTCACATATAAGACAATAAACCTAAAACTATTACTATATGGAGCATGAAGCAACTCTTCAAGGGTAGCATGACCAGGATGTAATAAACGGGGGATGACGATCTACAACAGTACAACAAGTCTAAGACTACTAAACATTTTCCTTAGTTTAAATAACAAATCATAGGACTTCGAAGTAGTTTGCTTAATGCAACGTAAATCCTCACCTTGTTTTTTTAGGCTTTTGCACAACCCTGTTGTGCAATATAAGTCCTACCACTTTTAGGATTCCGAGATTGCCGTACAGTATAGTGTAAATCCTCATATCTTTCTAGGCTTTCTAGGCTATTTGTATGGACAGATATCGTGCGAATATAAGTCTTAAACTCTAAATAAATAGCAGGATTGAAACATTAAATAAATATCATTTTAAAGACATAGAACCAAATAATAAGATAGATGGGAAGTCATCGAGATTCTCCTCATATCCGTGACATCCCCTACTTTTCATTCATTTGGATTCCTTCAAATAACTGTTCATATTTGAGCCACTCCCATTTGACTTTCCCGTGTCCAATCTTGGAAACCTAAACTTTGAAATCTTGAAGACAGAACCACTGCACTTAATCGAGAGTTTTCTTAAGTGACCCCGGTCGTTTAAGATGTAATTAACTATAGAAGCTTGTTTCTATAGGGAACTAAAACTCAATAAAATAAACTCTATTTAATTCTTATATTAGGTAGGAAAATTTATTGGTCATAAATAAAAGGTTTCGCAGGCCAAACGTATGCCATAAAATTCTTTGGTTTGGGTGATTGAGCCTACTACAAGTGATATATTTAGCCTTCAGGATAGTGTATTAGTTGTGGTATCGCACTCAGTCATCCAAACTATCAAATATGTGAGACCTGTTTGGTCTCATTTATTTTAAAATCAAAATATTATTTTTAAATTAAAATTACATTGATATCTATATATACTTAAATTCAAACTTAATCCATTTTCCATAACTCTCGGCCGATATGATCAAGGGCATTGTCAACTTAAAATGAAATCAAAAGCAACAGGGTACATTTATCTTTTTAAGAAAAAATATAAGTTAACCCCTATGCTAGCTTTGCTAAATTTACAATGACCATTCATACTGGAGGCAAATGCTAGTGAACAATGCAATGGACACAAAATTAATGAAAGATGAGAGGCCAATTGCTTAATACTCTAAAGTGGTTCAAGAATCTTAGAACGATCCCATACATAACAATAAAATGGAAGCACAAATGTTTAAAATTGCAAAATTGGATATTGAGACGTTTTTCTTTCGTGAGGAGAGGCGTAAGCCTCAAATTTAAACAATTGCAGAAATTAATAAATATTGTATAAACTATAAAGTGTAAAGTAAGAAATAATACATCAATATTCTATTTTTTTAACGCAATAAAAAATAATCAAACAACATTTTAAGTAAAAAGTAATTAATTGTGTAAAATTAGAAGTAACAAATTAATGTACTAACATCAGATTATGAAATAATATGAGTTATACAAACATAAAACTATTAAAGTAAACTAAGTTAGCAAAATAAATAACTAAAACATCAAAATATAACAATCAAAATAAGTTTAAATTTAATCTTTTTCTCACTCATTCTACCCTCCACTTAAAACAAGAATCTAAGAAGTCGTCAACATTTGAATTTTTTATTTTAAAGTTTTTATTACTCTTATCATCCAAATAGTTTTCATTACTTTATTACGCTAGCTTAATAAATTAATTATTTATGGTTTTATCCTTAATCGTATCTATATTCTCTCATTCTTTATTGTCTTCAATCCTAGTTAGTTTTTTTTTTTTATTTATTGATAATTAGAATTTCAACTACATAAATTTTTATGAATACTTTTTTGTTTAATTTCTTGTTAATTAGTATGTGAGATTTGAATATTAATACAAGAAATATTTTGAAATTATTTTTAATTTTAATTTAAAAAGTTAAAGATAGCCTCAAAATTTGAGCCGTTTTTTAGGGGTGGGGTGCGCCTCAAACTGGGTGAGGCAAATGCCTCACCTTGGGCCAATAAAGTATAAGCCCCATTGAAATTTTTTGCAAAAAATGTTGAAATGGACTCCATATAGCGTAATTTTAAACAGGGGTTGGCACTAAATCAAAGAGTAAAACACATTAGGATGCTCGCCTTTTAGGGTTTTATAAAAAGAGTTCATCAAAATCTTAGTCTTCTACAATTGCCTGTTTAAAGTTAACTTTTTAATTCCCAACCCTGCTATGGTTCCTGCAGCAAGGAAACAAAATCTTTCAACCCCCGGTGTCAAGCATAGAGCGCATATAGTCTAAGTGTGCTCTTTTTCCTTTTTAATCCAAATTGTGTAGTAAATTAGAGTAAAACAATGGCAAGTTGGTAATGTCATGATATTTGAGTTTCTCGCATCACATTACTTTTGCCGAGAATTAGGACGCAACAACAGTAGCAGCAATACAGTTCTGGGCAGACTTCTAAATTCTTATTCATCCATCTAATTTCTCAATATGTTTCTTCATCATCCATTTAATCTCCAAATCATTTGTGTTGAACCTAATTCTAAAGTCAAGTCATCTCATAATCTTATGTATCCCATGCAGGCCACGGATTTCCATTGGAGATATGCTTATAATCAGTGTTTCGTAACGAAACTTGATCCAAGCAGCCAAGGGCTATAAGTTTCAGCGAAGAATAACGTTACATCACTGCTTCACATGCAATATTGCCTCAAAGAACCTTGATAAGAAATCAGAGAAATAATATGAAATGGAAATTATGTAATGTGAACAGACCTCAAAGCTTTAATACCCTTATCCATAAGGTATGCCCGAGTTTCATCATCATCATTTGAACAATTCAGTAACTCCTTCTTTGAATACAGAATGTCATCTCTTAAATTCCCAGCATCAGCACACCTATTGAAAGATACAAGTATAAGTGACCAAGACTTACAGCATAGCACAAAATGTTCCCGATCCATTAGGCATGTATGTCTTTAGAAACAAAATTCCATGAACACATGGCTAAATTATGAAATTGATTCTAGCAAATCGACATGGATAGAAATGATAGTTTTACAGTGAAATGATGAGACAGGAACTTCATTTGGTAAGCATGCATGTCTGAAAAGTGGGCAGAAGCATTCCAGGGCATATATAAAAGACGAAAACTACCGATATCAACTACATGAGCATCCTTTCAGGATCTGAAAAATTCATCTCTATTCTATTGAATATTAGAGTTTATTGAATACTAGAATATTTGCAGTCACAGTGGGGGAGTTTTACATAAAAATATCATACACACAGATAAGTGACTACAACTAACAAGAGATAAGATTTTTACATAAACAAACCTTAGAAGAGAAAACCTGTGAATCCTAGCTCAATTGAAACCATTTCACTATATAAGATGATAGATACAACAATCCATAATTCTATATTGTCAACGAAAGCGGGCTTACAAAATGTGATTTTATTTTATTTTATTTTATTTTGAAAGTGGGGATTTTCCTATGAAGGCGACAGGGGATGTTGTGAAACAAGGAAAGACAAGAAGCTTTGATGTTGGTGTTGTTGATAGGCATGGGCAATGTCAACATCAACAAGGCAATCAAGAAGGGAAATGGAAAACGACGACCAATGGTGATGCTCAATGACAAGCATAAGATGTGATAGATGACGAGCATTGACGGTGATTAAATAGTAAGCTGAGGCAAGTAGAAATTTGGAATTCTCTAATTTCTAGAACCTCTCCTCCCCTTGAATGTGTAGAATCATTGTCTATTACGAATCTTTAAAGGAGGCATTCTAGGTATTCTAGACATTTTTAAAGAGCAAAACATTCTATCAAACCTTTATTTCAGATTTCACGCACTGCATCGAATGTCATTGATCCTAAAAAACATCATTTTAGTCATGTTTTTTCTGATTGAAATTTTGCATTTTGCAAATTAATCTCTTAATTTTAAGAAATTCACTGCACTTATTAAATTATTTTTACTGTCATGAAAAACTCATTTACTAAATCCTAATGAACCCTAACTAAATCCAATGGACCCTAGTCAACTCAATCGACTCTAACTGGACTAAATTGAACCCAAACAAGACCCTTGGCTTGCCTAAACCAAACCAAGTCAACCCAGACATACTCAATTGATCCCCAAACCAAATTGACTCGACCCAACTGAGTCAAAACAATTATCATAGCCCATATAGACAGTAGGACCACATGCAACACTTGATGGCTTTGACCTAAGTTCGTTATATGCATCCTAGTTTATTTTAGTAGTACTTAAAATGATATCAATTTGTTCATATTATTTGCATTGATGCTTAGGCAAGTCCCATGAGGAAGAATCCGCACCACTAATTTCCCCTTGTTAGTTATTTTCATGTCCAATTTTGAGTATGTATGTTCCTAAAAGTGGTAAGGTAGTTTATTCCCATTTGTTAGCAAGCCACCAAGGCCCCTTGAAATTAGTTTATTATTATTATTTTTTTTTATGTGATTTTAAATACATTTATATTTGTTTATTTTGTCCAATTTTGTATTTTCCATTTTTTTCTCATTTTTTGTCATTTTTTATCTCAAATCATTTTTTTGTTTAGCTTTATTTGGCAAGTTTCTCTAAGCCAA
Source organism: Phalaenopsis equestris (assembly GCF_001263595.1). Classification (NCBI taxonomy): domain Eukaryota; kingdom Viridiplantae; phylum Streptophyta; class Magnoliopsida; order Asparagales; family Orchidaceae; genus Phalaenopsis; species Phalaenopsis equestris. The sequence continues at coordinate 84,099 of NW_018164530.1, forward strand.
AAAGTAAGAATAATAAAAATAAAAAATAAAAGAGCGCAATATAACTTTCTCGTTATCTCAAGAAAGAGAAACATGGTGAAGTGTCACGACTTGGACTGGAGACTTAGAATTTCTAAGGAAAGAATGGATGGTCAGATGATGAAAACATATTTTTTTTTATTTTCATTTTCTATCAATAATAGTTTATAATCCAAATATAAATTGAAAAATAACTAAAAAAAATAATTGAATTAACAAATATAAGTTTATCTTTTTGTTTGTAAATTTCGCTTTTCGTGCACATTGTCATTTTAGTACTCACTTATATTCAAAAGCATAAACTTAAAACTTATTAAAACAACATAATTAATTATCCAAGATAGCCTGGTAGATTAATCACACTTCTAAACTACAATGAATCAAAAATATATATATATATACACCATTCTTTCATATTTAATTATAAAAAATTATCTAATAATCTAATATAAGTATCTATGATATTTGCTTAATGAAAATAATCTAGAATTTGATATGCATTAATTTAGCTTTAATTTTTAAAGTTTAATTTTTTAATTTTAGTATGCCTCATACTTTAACTTTCACATTTATCTTAAAAGCACTGATACATACCCCGTCGACATAGCGAGGCACAAAACATGTACACTATTGTCTGAGGTGGAAAGGTATTTACTCATCCATGGCTGATGCTCTCTCGTCAGCACAACAGTTAATGATCTAAATTTCACAATTAAATGAGATGGTATGGTACTCACTTTTGCTAACACTCTCATATCGACAGAATAATTAATAATCTAAATTTCACAATTACCTGAGATGGTAAAAATGCATTTTCGCGCTCAAATACATTAACATCTCCACCCAGTACCATAAGGGGTAAACTCTTCTTAGCATGCACATATTAGCACACATATATAAAATATTTCCATACTTTATAGCATACATTATTTTCTTATGCAACACTTTCCATTCACTTACTAATGAATAATGTACGTTTACTAAAATCTAAAGGCATGTGCTAAATTTGTGACCTGAATTTTGTGGGTTCCGCTTATCATCTCATAAAGAAATTATGATCATGTAGATTGAGGCTCTAGAAGGAAAATGTAAGCACACAAATTGAAAGTTTTGACCATTAAATCAAGCTTATAATAACACTTAGATTGCAATTCATATGCTAATGCTTTATTGACTCTCTTTTAATTATTTTATTTAAAAGAAATTTGCTAAGACTATAAATAAACCTATTTTATTTTTTATAAAACACTCTTCACTTATAATCTCTTATTTGATATAGTGAATTCTCCTCATCAACCCACGATTTTTTCCATCTTGAGTTTTTCACGTAAAATTTGTGTTTTTTCCTTTGTTTATTTTATAATCTATTCCATCAATTAATATCAAGTTGTAGCAAGTGATATCAGAGTGATGTTTGATTTCGACGATGGCAACAGTAACGTACATCTCTCTATTAGATCACAAGACCAGATTTTCTCTTTGATAGATTAAGAAGTGAGCAGTCTTAATGCAGATGGATCTAGACGATGCACTAATTAGGTTCGAAAAGATGTCCTCATCGTGGATGCGGGAAGAGAAGCAATGTAAAGATCAAAAGACTCTTTCTCAAATTCATCTACATCTATCAGATTCTACAGGATGTTTTGCAGAAAACGTTACGTTGTGGCTCAAATTAGAGCAATTGTGCATGACTAAAAGTCTAACCAGTAAGTTGCACTTGAAGCAGCATTTTTACTCCCATAAAATGACAGAAGGTGCATTTGTTATAGATAACTAAATTGTTTTTAATAAAATTGTCTCTGATATGGAAGCCATCGAGTTAAGTATTGATGTGGTATTTTATGAATAATAACGTTAAGCACTTAATGTTGAGATTCTACGCAAGTATACGTATCGTTATAAAGTAATATAAGACTTTCTATTTAAGTCCCAAATATCGATCATACGAGGAAGATTTAAATTAGAGATGATAAATTAAATAGAAAATTCACATAAATACAACGAAATTACTGTCACTAATTTTGAATGTTTTAAAAATCATCAAAACTAAATTATTAATAACTAACAAAATTTAAATGCAAAGTTTAAAGTAGTAACTACTAAACTATGTTTATGTGATGAAGTTTTCTTATATGAAAAATATATTTTCCACTACAATGAGTTTTTGGTGAAATGAGATGAGATAAATTATTTAGATTTGTATTGTGTCAAATAGGAGTTAATTTTTTAATTTTCTACCCTGATTCAGTATTATAGAAAATTATTGACTAATCCTAGGTTTAGTCACTAAATCCGTGGCTAGTCTAGGAAGATACTGGCTCCCACTCCAGAGCTCTCACTTCCCTTCCCCTGAAGGCTAACTCTCGTTTTAGTTCTTAAACACTAAGATCGAATTGGGGATTTTAGTCTGTCACACCAAAAATCTCCAATTTTACACCCAACAATGTATATTTCTTTATTTATTTGCACTTAATTACATGAACAAAATACTTCTTCATTGACTTAAATGTGATTCTCACTCTGCTGTAGAACTCATACTCCATTCTCCGGATCATATGTTTCACAACATATTTTAACAATTCAATTGATCAGATCGAAAAGTAAATTAAGAGCGGAGTTGAAAAATCATCACAATTTATTTTATATTTTAACATTGGCACGTCTAAATTATCTTTTCATTTCACCATATGTCAGAGTAAGGAGAAAGATAAAGGAAACTACTCAAACTTCATGAGAAAGATATAACAAAACACAAATTTCATATATAAAAGGAAGTTCATATAACAATAATAAACAATCAACACTTATCTGAAACTCTTTTTCAAAGCAAATCCCTTGTAGCCTCTCTTAGAAAATGTAGGAAGAAGAAATTTCTCACTTCTCTCCCTCTCCAACACTCTTAGAGTGTAATTCACACTTAAACTCACCACAAAAACTCAAAACTATAAAGAAAAAAAATCATTAATGGTGTGGAATGACGTAGAAAGAAGTAAAGTGGCACGAAAGGGGGCGAAGAAAGACCAAGAGCGAGCGGAGGAGTGCGAAGAGCTGCGAAGGGCCTCTTTTCTGATCAATTTCGGCTCTAAATAGAGTCTAAGGTCGGCTTTCTAATAGGTGCATCCAAAAATTCTTCAAAAAGCGTCTAAATTCGTCGAATCTTCTAGAAACAGGGTCTGCACCGATACTGGCGTCGTCGGCGCCAGTGACCATTTAATTAAATCTGTGTTCTCTGTCAAACGGCGCCGTCGGTGCCCATTTTGGCGTCATCGGCACTGAACAATTTTTTCAAAAACTCCATTTTGACTTGAAATTTCATCATTTTTGCTTTCTTTTTACTCAAAGTCCTAAAAATCAACAACCTACAACAAAACATGAAAAATACATTGCTTTAAAATGCAATATCACCAAAAATGAGTATAAAATATGAGTCTAAAAATACATATATATTTTTGGTGTATCAAGTATGACGAAGAAGAATTGAAATTAATCTTGTGTGTTCACCGCCTTTATCATTTACAAAGTTTAGAGATATCATCTTATATGAGTGAGAGACACCTAAAATATAATAAAATCCAGAAATAAGATGAGCAATTATTGTAAGAAAAATGAACAAATAAAATCTAAATGTTACAAATTATAGAATAAAAATAAGAAATAACTCTAAAATAAAAAAGAACAATCAGATCATTCTGGTGAACCCAATTTTGTTGAAAGTTAATAATGAAGAACTCCTAGCTGTCTACAACAAAGAACTTTGTGATGCTTGGGTTCTTGAATCAACCTGAACGTTTCATGTGTGTCCCAATAGGGATAAATTTCAACATATGAAAAAATATCAAAGGGTACCATGTTAATGGGCAATAATATTTTTTGTAAGATAATCGATGTTGAAACTCTTGGAATCAATATGTTTAATGGATTCATTAGAATACTTGGAGATCTAAAACATGTCTCAGATCTGAAAAAAGAATTTAACTTATTCAAGTACTCTTAATGCTAAAAGGTACAAGTACTTCGGTGAAAATGGAGTTTTGAAGGTCAACAAAAGATCTCTTATTATGATGAAGGGGCAGAAGAATAATGTAAGACTACATGTCTTACAAAGCTTTACTGTGATAGGTGATGCAGAAGTTACTACTTCCATGTTAGGAGATGAAACAACTAGACTTTGACATATGCGTCTTGGGCATGTGTGAGAATGAGATAGTTGAACTTAGCAGAAAAGAACTTCTAAATGGTCAAAGCATTATTAAATTGAAGTTTTGTGAACATTATATATTTGAAAAATAGAAAAGAGTTAAATTCTCTATTGGTATTCACAATACTAATGAAATATTAGACTACATATATATTAACCTTTGGGGAATATCTACAGTACTATCTGAATGAGGCATCAAATATATTTTTTTGTTTATTGATGAATTCTCCAGAAAAATTTAGGTGCTCTTAAAACAAAAGAGCGATGTTTTTACTACATTTAAGGAATGGATGATCATAATCTAGAAGCGAACTAGAAAAGCAGATCAAATGTCTTTGCACTGATAATGGGTTGGAATTATGTTCAAGAGAATTTAATGCCTTTTGCAAACCAGAAAAAATTATGAGAGACTTCATAGTCCGACACACCTCAGCAAAATGGTGTGGCACAGCGGCATGACTATAATGGAGAAGCTTTGTTACTTACTCTTCAGCTTGTTACTAGGTGAATCGCTCTCCTTCAAACAAGAAAACTCCACGAGAGTTTTGGTTAGGAAAACCTGCAAATAACTCTAATTTAAGAATTTTTTGTTGTCTTGAATATGCTCAAATTAATAATGGTAAATTAGAGTCTAGAGTTAAAGGTTATAAGTTATGGTGTCGATAAACTAAGAAAGTAATCATTAGTAGAGATGTATTTAATGAGTTTGTCATCTTACATACAACATCTACTACAGATCTAAAGATGGTGATTGGAAGGAAATGTCTAGCAGACAAGTGGAGCTTCAGTTTGATACAGATGCATACTCGAGCAAAACTTCTGAGTAAAATTTAAATAATCATTATGATGATGTTTTTTCACCATCACAACAAACATATTAGAAATCTATTGCCAAGAATAGAACAAGAAGACAAATTAATCCGCCTCAAAGATATGGTGAGGCTGATTTGGTTGCTTATGTTCCAAATGTAAATCGAGGTATCGAGTGTGGTGAAAATTCTTTCAGTTATAAAGAATTTGTGAATTCAGTTAAATCTAATAAGTAGGAGATCGCTATGCAAGAGTAGATTGAATCTCTGCATAAAATAGAACTTAGAATTTGGTAAAATTACCTCAATGCAAGAAAGTTGTTCGCTTCAAATGGGTGTTTAACAACAAGGTACTTGACTTCTTGCAAATGGATTCAGTCAAATTTCAGGTGCTGACTTTATAGATGTATTTTCTCTAGTAGTCAAACATAGCTCAATTCGAGCTTTGCTTGGTATTATGGCTAAGCATGATCTTGAGTTTGAACGACTAGATGTAAAGATTACATTTTTGCATGGAGAAATTGAAGAGGACATCTATATATCGCATCCTGAGGGTTTTATTGCTACAGATGTGACACCTCGTTTAATCTCTCCAAGGGAACTAAAGAGGGGGAGAGGAAGCAGGGAATCAGATAGTCATATAGAGGGAGATGATGCGAGAAGGTTGAGAAGCCGAAAAGGGGAGAGATGAAGTAAGTGGGTTGGGAAGAATGTGGAGCTTGCCCCATAAATTTACGAACGACTTACCTGTAGAGCAAGTGGCTTGTCTTTGGTGAAGGAAGGCGGAAGGAGAAGAAGAAACCAAAGGAGGTGGAAGCTTATGTGTTGTAAAAGCACCGTGCTGGGTCAAGTCAAGCCCAAGTTGAGAAGGCAACAACATCGTGCTCACGTGCAAGAGGAAGAAGGCGGTCACGGCATCGATGGTTGTGTCGCTATGTCCAATCGCAACCGAAGAAGTCGAGGAAGATGAACGTTGCGACTCTATAGAGAGGGAGCCCTCATGCATTAGATCCAAAATCGCGTGCATAGGGGAAGAAGAAAATGTTTCGTGTGGATTAGGGCTCAATTGAAATTTCTAAGGGTAAAATCTAATAATTTTATTGATTTAAGACTCTTGGTTAAAATGTTAGAGTGGAAGAGAATAGAAGGAGACGAAGTGTGCGAGCTAAAGGAGAAAGAAATACCCAAACAAACTTCGGTAAAGAAAGTTTGGGTATATAATTTAACTAATGAATTTTAATAGGAAAATAAAGTTAAAATAAAATGATGGAAATTAACATTTAAGTAACATAAAGTTAATTAATTAAAATAATATGAACATGTCTATCATAGACATTGATTTTAGAAGAATCGTGATCAAGGCAAATTCAATAACATATTAATCGACATCGAGTGAGTACTTGTACTTTTAATATATGACAATATTTTGGTTCTTCTTAACTATTTTGCATTAGTAGTTAATGATACTTGTACAAGTTTTATTTTGATTTATATATTCTTTTATTTATTGATCACATTATTATGAATAGTTGTGGCTACTTATTATCTTATATATTAGAAATATATTGAATTGAATGCGATAAACACATGAATGATATATCTATATTGACTATTTGTATGCGCATGACTAACTATGATGGAGTCACTCTTTGATAATACTAACGAGTGGACCTAAAAGTACCCGTACACATAAATGAAAGAAGATATTGATATAGAAGTACCTTGCTGGTATAATTTTTAGACAACGTACCTATAACGGTTGTACAATTATAAAATAATATAAATATGCTATTGATATAATAAGATTTATTGAATAATATCATAATATTAAAATATAGAATGTTTATATTAATTATTAAATGTTTATTTATCATGCATATTATTTTTTCTTCACTTGTATTATTGTAGTTTAATTATTTTAAACTAACTCTTCGGGTGATTAATTTATTAAAAGATAAATAATATAAGAGATAATATTTATAGAAAATTCAAACAACATGTAATGAGATAACTTTAATTATATTATTTTAATTTAATTTGATTATTAACTTTTTCATTTGTTAATTAGTTATAGAAAATAAATATATAAAATTTAATTTTCAGTGTCTGTACCTATCTTGATTGATTCCAAGCCATGGGTATGGTCGTAATGACAGAAAAAAAGACCATGTTTGTTTGTTGAAGAAATCTTTTTACGGTTTGAAACAGTCTCATAGACACTGATATAAGAAATATGACTCATTCATGGTTGCTCATGAGTTTAAGTAATTATGATTGTTGTGTTTACTTCAAAAAAATAATAAATGAGCATTTATATACTTGGTCTTATATGTCGATGATATTCTGATCGCTCATAAAGATAAAGAAGATATCAATATGTTAAAAACTCAACTTAACAGTGAGTTTGAAATGACAGATTTGGGAGCTGCAAAAAAAATACTTGGCATGGAGGTTCAGAGAGATAGAAACACAAGTAAATTATTTTAAATCAGAAAGAGTACAATGAAAAGGTTGTATAAATTTAACGTGTTGAATGTCAAGATTACTAGTTCTTCATTAGTTGCGCATTTCAAACTTTTATCAGTTTTGTGTTTGCAATCTGATAATGAGATTGAATATATGTCGAGTTTCATATTTCAGTGAAATGGGATATCTCAAGTATGATATGATATATTCTCATCCAGATTTATCATATGCAATCAATACAAGTAGTAGATATATGAGAAATTTGGGTAAAGAATATAGGTAAAGAATATTGAAAAACGGTTCAATGGATCATCATGTATCTATGTAGAATAAAAGATGTTTGTATGCAGTTTGGGAGAACTACAAATAAAGTCATTGGATATATTGATTTTGATTTTGTTGGAGAATTTGATAAAAAGATACCATTTGCAGGATACGAGTTTACTATTGGTGGTTGTGCGATTAAGTGGAAGCTACTTTACAAACAACGATGACATTATCTACACTCAAGCTGAGTACATGACAGTTACTGAAACTTGTAAAGAAACTCTCTAGTTTAAGGTCTAAGAGAAGAGCATAGTGAATATTTGAAGATAAACACACTGATGTGTGATAGTCAGTGTTATGTATCTCAACAAAGATCAAATATTTCATGAGAAAACTAAGCACATTGATGTTTGTTTATCACTTCGTACATGAAGTTACCATGATATTGTTATGAGCAAGATCAATACTCATGCTAATATTGTTGATATGATGACTAAAGCACTTTCAGTAGTCAACTGAGCATCGCTTGGACTTGGTTGGTATTCATTCCTGATCATCAGAGCTATGTGAAAGAGGAGAAAGTTCTATTCTACATTCTTTGGAAAATCGTGTCAAGATGGAGATTATATAATTTGTTACCCGAATTTCGTGAGTCTCGCTTATCCTCTCATAAAGAAATTATGATCACATGGATTGGGGTTTTAGAAGAAAACTGTGAGCACACAGACTGAAAGTTTTGACCATTAGATCAAACTTATAATAGTCTTTAGATCGCAATCCATGCACTATTACTTTATTGGCTCTCTTTTAATTAGGAGTCTTGTTAAAACAATAAATATCATCTTTTGTTTTGTACAAAACACTCTTTTGTAATCTCTTATTTGATATAGTGAATTCTCCTCCTCAGCCCGTAATATTTTTCCATCCTGGATTTTCCACAGAATTTATGTTCTTTCTTTTTTAATTTTATTCTTTGTTGCATTGATCAAATATTATGCACAGATAAACCATTATGCACATGTTTATACAAGTTTGTTAACATGCACATTTCTTACATAACAATATGAACACCAATAGTAGTCTAAGTCTCAATCAAATAGAAAAAAAATGTGAAAAATTAAAATAAAAAATACAATCAAAAGTCAGAAATATTACTCTAATGTAGAAACATAATTGCTCACCTTAAACTTTTTGAACATTTTTACTCCTAAATTTTTTCTTTTTAGAAAATATTGATATCAATAATTTATCTCACATTAGATAATTATACTTTAAGTAATTATAGTTCAATTTCGTTTTTCATCCAACTAAGCTTTCAATCATTAAATTTTAAGTTTAACCATTGTAATTAATATAAATATTAAATAATATTAATTTTAAAAAATTACTTCTGAAAATAACACATTGTTTCACTTTCTGACTATTTTTTATTGTTTAAAATAAAAAATAGAAAACAAACCCAAAAGTAATGTGTCTATTTGTTTTGTTTTTTTCTTTAATTTTATTTTTAAAACACATGATACTTGTTTTCAAAACATCGAAAAACACAGAAATTGTGTTTTTGTTGTTTTAAAAACATGTTTTTCGAAGCATTATCTATGCGAGGCTACGTTGCCTGCGGCCCCTGTAGCATATCGACCATCACTTGTCGACCCACGCCGGTCGTCGGTCTCTGCTTGTCGCCTGCTGCCCACCGACCACCTCTGCCTGTCGCCTCAGCAGCCATCTGTCAATTGCAGCAGCCGCCGCCGCCGCCATTTGCCAAA
>NW_018164530.1:93632-105602 GCF_001263595.1 Phalaenopsis equestris
CCCCCCCCCCCCCCCCCCCGCCACTGGCAGCTGCCTCCTGCTGTCGCTCGCAGACACCCGCTGCCGACCCCTTTTAGCTGCAACAACCGCCCACCAGTCCACAGGTAATACTTAGTGCTGGGTACAGCAAGGAAGACGTCATATACATCATAAGAGATAGCTTAATACTGGAGTGCACGTGGACCCAACAATTTTATAAAAAATATATTTTTTCTTTAAATAACAATTAAAATACATAACCAAACATGTTTTATATTTTTTGTTTATAAGAACAAATAAATCATAACGGTATCAAATGTGTTTTTTAAGAATAGAAAACAAAAAACAAAAAACAAAATATACTAAAAACAAAAACAAAAATATAAAACAAAAAGTAATCCCAAACAAGCCCTTAATTAACCTAAAACCAAGGTTTAGAAAACTAGACAAGATATTGAACCGGTAGAGGAGGAGCTTCAAGGTTCAGCGGTTGAACCAGAGTTGAACCGGGATTTGAACTGAGTAACGTCATAAATATAAAAAAAATATTAAATATAGTTTAAATGAAATAAAAATTAGATGAAATTCAGTATGGAAGGTTAATAAGAAAAAAACATAACAAAAAAATATTGAATCATAAGAAAGAAAAGATAATAGACTAATAGTCATGCATACTTCACAAAAATATAAAAGAAATGAAGGTGGGAATAAATAGAGCAAAATACATAATTCATGATATCAAAAGATTCAAACAATTCTTCATGATTTCCAATTAAAATGTGGCATCACATAAAAAATTACACTTTAACCAGTTGACTGGTCGACTGCCAGTTCCAGCCGGTAGATAGATTCGACCGCCGGTTTCAGCCGATTCTTTCTAGTTTGATGCGGGATCGGTTTTGAACTCAACCAGAATCGGAGCACCAGCCAGTTTACGGTCAAATCATTTGGACCTACCAGTTTGGTTCAGCTTTAAAATGCTGCTTTAAACCCTAACCTTAAGAGTTTGGTTCGGCCTCCTACACAAATCACGCACACAAAGACTTCTCTCATAAATAGACCCACTAATCCACCCCTGCCTTTTTTCCTTCGACCGACTAGGGCACAACCTCCCCTTTGAAGTCACTCAAACTTGTACAGGAATGCACACAAGCCTCAGTTCTCCCCTTCCTGCATTATGTCTTCTTCTTGTGGCTACAATGCACAGAGAAATGCAACAACACCCTGCCTTCCTTCTTCCATTGCCTATGAAATCATCCCTCCTTCCGTAAGCACCAGAACGTGGTGGCAATGCTTCTTCTTATATGCTTCTACGGCTAGGGTTTGATCCAGCTCTTCCTCTTCTTCTTCTTCCACTTTCCTTGCTCTGTCTCTCACTCTTGATTTCTCTGATCTTCTAGTTCGAATGAGATGTCTGTCTCCTATTGTTAGAACTGCCAAGATGGTTACTCGAAATGAACCTACTCATTTAAATTGCTCTTTTTATAAACAATTATTATTATTATTTCAGTTATTACAAAAATGCTACAAATACCTAGCACAAGGTTGATAGCATGTTAAAATGAAATGGAGAAAGTCTGTGTGAGAAAGTGAGATAGATAGAGAGAGAAAGAGGTGTCGGTTGTTGGTCTTTAAGAGCAGAAAGAGACGAACAAGCTTAAGTGACGTGGGGCTTGCTGGACTAAAAAGGGGTTCTGGGTCAGCAAGAGTCACAGTCCAGCAAGAGGTTGAACCTTCATTGGGCGAGACCGACCACCCAATTCCCCCTTCCTTTTTCCTTCTCACCTATCTACTTAATATAAATGTGTCGCTGAGTTTAGGGTTCATTTTTGGATTTTTTATTTCAAATTTTTGCCTCTAGGCGTTTCCCTGTTAGGGTTGTATCCAAAGCTATATGGTGCTCCAGCTGTATCTTGTTCCGAGGTGGTGACAAACTTTGGGTTTGTTTGAGGCAGCTTGTGTGTTTTAGGATAAGCTGCTTATCCTGAAACGTGACAGTTTCAGATAAGCTGACAAAACGCGCGAACCAAACGGTACGGCGACATTTTCAAAACGCCGCCCGCACTTATAAGCTGCCCCAAACGAACCCTTTATCTCCCTTCCCCACACACAATTGCGCCAAACACTTTTCTTCCAGTCGGCACTTGCCTTTAAGTCTCCTCTTGCCAGTTCCCCTCCCTACCTCTCCAGCGCCGGTCACCGGCCTGTTGTCCTCCTTTCCCATTCAAGAATCCTGTCGTCATACCTACTCCTACCTCCTTCCACCTTATTTCCAGCAGTCAGCCCCACCTGCTCTCCCCCACTCCCCTGATCCCAGCCGCCAACGTCCCTGCTGCTTTAGGGTTTTCTGTTGCTTCTCTCTATAAATTTCTCAAGTTTTCGTCGCCGTAAGAATTGGTGTTAGATCTACGCTTTCCGCATCCAAGTCATGCTTGCAGTCGAAGCCCTAGAAAACCTAGTGCAGATTCAAGTCCACTTCATCAATAAGCTTCGAGTGATAAGGAATGCCTTAGTCTCTTTTTTTATCCTTTCTCTATATCCATTGAGAGAGATAGCCTTTCTCACAATGAATCGTCTCATTTCTTTTTTATTATCGACGGATCAAATTGCCTTCTCTGCTATGAATCTGTTTATCCATGCATTTCTAGTTTAAAAGTTTAAAAGTTCCACCACAAATATTCTTATGGTTAAAGATACTGATTTCATTGTGTTGTGAGAGAAACGCCAAATTGATTTGTTTCCATTTTGAGTAAAAGAATGAATTGTTGTTGCATGTTGTGATTTGTTGTTGTTCCATGTTATGTAAAAGAAATTGGTGCTAAAACTATGAATTCCGCATCCAAGTCATTGTGTTGCAAGAGAAACATCAAATTGTTTTGTTTCCGTTTTGAGTAAACGAATAAATGGTTAATGTCATGTTAAAACATAATAGAAAATGTTTTCTCCACCATCAGTTCTTACCTTTCTATGAGAGCATCAACCTCAGCTTTGCACTTTGGCCCATGGATCAATACTCTAGTAAGACTTAGTATATCACTATAGTCTCCATACTTTAGTCCTTCTTCACAAACAGGTCCGTAAGCAGGATTATTTATGGGTAATGCTGAAGAAACAAATGTTTCAGCATTCTCAGATGCTCCTGATGAAACCTTTGCATCTGCATCTAATCCAAGACATTTGATAACCATTGCATATGCAACCCCTCCATGTCCTGTAAGCGAAACAAAAAGATGATACCTGGCACAACTGAAGACAACAATACTAGTAAGGTACCACATATGATCCAATTCTATAAAGGACTAGTGAATCAAAAACATACTCATTTTTACAGTATTTTATCGCATCAACATCTGCAGCAGATGGTTCTCTTTCTCTAGTTAAAGGTATCCTCCTATATTCTATGTTGTATCCTTCATCCCTCAAAGCAGCATATACTTCAGCTGGTGTCTTGACATCATTTAACAAGACATGCTCCCAAAATCCAATAACAATGCAACGGTTAGTAACTGGATTAAATTCCTCTTGATGCAGAAGTATTTGGCCCTTTGACTGGGAAACTTCAGAATTTATATCCTCTTTCATCCTCAACTCTATGCTTTCTACCTGCATAAAGGTTGTGATTGACATTAGAATAACAATATATCAAGGTTTCTGGAAGCCTGCTTAGCTCGAAACTCACCAAAGGCCCACTAATTCCAACATATCTCAGCGTATCAACTGGCTGATCTAATTCTCTAAGAACATAAGGTAAGCCATTGATGTAGATAACGGCTTCCTCTCTCAAATCCATTATTAGAACTTTTGGCGGAGTACCTCCATTTCCAGTCCACCTGGCACCCAAATAGTCTAGCATTTCCCTAGCGCCATCAACAGTTGGAGTTGCCATACTATAAACAGAGTATCCATCCACCTGACAAAAGAATGGTTTAAAAAAAAAATTGGACTTGCAAGCATACTTAGGTGTTCAACAAGATGGTTGCACGCCAAGTAATTTATTATAAACGGAAATTACAATTACTAGAAACTGCCCATAAAATATGTTTTATTACAAATAAAAATATAAACAAAATAAAATGATAATGAAAAATAAAAAACAAAAAAAAAAAAAACAAAACTGAAACAATGGCCACAAAATAATTAGAGAAAAAATATGGAGAACCAATTAAGCAGCATGAAAATAACATAATTATCATAAAGCATATGTACGAACTAGATACAATATTTTTAGGAAAAATCATCAAAGTGGTACTAAACTATGGAAAAGATAAAAAGTAACTATTTTAAGGACCATAAAGTGACAGTAACTGATTATCATGAGAACCACCAGTTTTACAACTCAGAAAAACGTTATCATATTACAACTTCCCATCAAATGAAATTTGTCTCTCATAAATGGCACTTGATTAAGGAGACATGGAAAAAGAGAATTACAGTATTATAAAAATGACAACAATGCTTCTCAAGAAAATGTAAAAGACAAAAGTATTTGAATGGCTAAAAGCATTGATGAAAGAAGAAGAACTAAATCTTTATGTTTCACTTAAACAAATTGCATGCTTCGATAAAATACCTTAGTCAACATATAAAAAAATGATAATAAACAAATTGCTCTAGTTCGATGGCAAACTTATCCCTAGAACAGCTTTAAGAAGGTCAAAAGCAATAAACTGAAAAAAAAAAAAAAGCAACTGATTACATATGCAAGGCTAGAAACTAGAACTTCCATTCAAAATGCAGAAACCATGCAGCTTGATCATCTGAGTTGACCCTCCAAATTTAAAGTTATTACTATGTACTTTCAAAATCCCCTCATTTTGCATCCATGCTACTTCACAGAACACTGAATAAAAGCTATTTGTGTCCTGCATTATACTAATATTTAATTTGACACCTACTATGTAACAGTGAATACATGGAGATTCCTCGCAATCATTCTTTTGAATATAAATAATTAAACAACATTTAACTTTGGGGTAAACACATAAAATCAATACAGTTTATAGTTTACAGACATTAGTAAAGCTAACCTTGTACACATTTGGTGCACCTTGAAATTCAATTCTGCTTGAAACTTTTGGCCCATGAAAAATGTATTTCTTTAGTATAGAACCCTTTCCTAAAACTGAACCACTGCGAGACTTAACTATAGCATCCATCACGACATCACCATGCTGAGATTCTTGTAGGGTTCTAGCCTCCTCCTGGTAAGGGATAATTGTTTAGAAAAAGGAAAACTTGACTGCTTTTATAAGCTAAAAAACAACAGATGCTATAATAAAACAGTCCTGTTTCATTACCGGAATTGTGAAGAATCTCCCTGGACGTAGCCTAATGCTCCATTTCATAGTCTGAATCTCTGGTCTCCTATGCAACCAAGCTTTGAAGGTGATTTTAGTTTCTCCTTCTCCACAGAAACCATCAAATGCTTCGCTTCCAAGGTATGCTGCAAAAGCAATTAACCTAAAGTAGCACTCAAGATACTCAGCACCACGATGTAAGGCCATCTTCCTTACTCTAGGTTCTGCATGCTGTTGATTGAATACTTTTCTGTATTGCAGAACAGCCTTGCGTATGTTCTGCAGAGCCGAGCATCTGTCGATCACAGCATCCAAAACCTTTCTGCACTCTGCTCCATTATCAAACAATCTAGTAATTTTCCTCAATATGATAATGTCGTTTATTCCAAAAGCACGATGAAGTTCCTTCCCACTTCGGGATTTTGCTAGATTTGACACTAATGAAATGTTATCACTGAAAGTAACATCACGGATTGAATCACCATCTGACTCTCTATTGGAAACATCTTCCAATTGAATTTTAATAGGTCTCCCATAAGAAATTCGTAATTTAAGAAGGCAAGCTATCACAGTACCCGTCGTTGTTCTGCCCCTACCCATCTGCCAAAAAAATAAAATACTAGATTAAATAACCTTGCAATTTGAATGTTAAAACTAAATTTAAGGACTTCTACCTGGCAATTGAAAACAAAAGCAGTATTTTTGGACGAAGATGCAGCATTTGCTGCAATGGCATCAAAATCTGAACTCTGAGGAGCTTTTCCATCAGTTATAGGTACACGTGCATACTTGATGGGAAGACCCTCCATTTCCAATCGTTTGTAGACCTCTAATGGAGTCTGAACAAATTGAGCATTGATATGTTCCCACGCATCAAAAATTTGCCCATCATCAGTTTCATGAATTACCATTATAGCACCACCATAGCGGTCTGCTTCCCTCAAAATGTCCTCCTTTAGACGGGCTTCCATTCTTTCCACTCTATCACAATCTATTCCCTAGGTTACCATTAGATAAAATAGTTAGTTCCATCTTTTTAATGAAAATTAATCAACTGATTATTTAGTTATTTGTGCTTAAATATGCAGCCAATAGATTAATAAATAG
Source organism: Phalaenopsis equestris (assembly GCF_001263595.1). NCBI lineage: Eukaryota > Viridiplantae > Streptophyta > Magnoliopsida > Asparagales > Orchidaceae > Phalaenopsis > Phalaenopsis equestris. The sequence continues at coordinate 100,016 of NW_018164530.1, forward strand.
TTAATGATATGCCACTAAAGATAGACAAAAAAAAGTAAATACATTTCAAAAAATCTTGGACAAATAAGAAATTAAAACATGCAAAATTTCCAAGATATGCAGCAACATAAGAAGAAAAAAGGCATTACCGTGTATTCTAACATGTTTTTGTACGGCCTTTCCATTTCACGTAGCACAAAAGGCTTTCCATTTATATAGATAACTGGCTCTTCCCTCATGTTATGCCACAAAACAGGACGATAGCCTCTAGTTCCACTAATCCTTTGAACAACAGCTCGAATGCCATCCACAGTGGGATTGGCAACACCATAAACTGGAAACCCAGGGACCGCTCGAAAATTAGGGGCACCCTCCACTCTGTCTGGCAAATTAAGATTTTGACAACCTGGACAATGATCACTTTTTAGAACGGTTTGGCTTCCAAGAACTTCTCCGCTCCTTGCAGCTGCCACCACACCTATCTCAAAAGGACGACCATCCGAAGATTCACCAATTTTCATAATAGATTGTTTTGGTCTAGAAAATCCAAGCGCACCCATTGGATTTCTCCTCAACAACCTGTAAAAATACAAAATAAATGAAATGTGCAGTTTTATGATTAGAAAAAAAAATCACAACCAAAAATAAACTTCATGCATCTTGGCAAAAAAGTGGCGATGCATAAAAAAAATCCAATACATAATCACAAGATAACTTTTCGGCATTGTTACCAAATCCAATTCAGGATTTGGTTCATTCTTCATAACATGGTTTAAAATCATGCAATCTGAAATGTGACGTAAATTGAGGTGCACAAAAATAGCTTTTAGGTATAGGCCTTACGTGGGCTAAGTGAGGTGCATTCCAAGATTAAGTGTGGCGCACCCTCAATGCTTTCTTGATGAAGAACAAGCATCAAATTGATGATGTAAGATTCCTTTAACTTATATCCCAAAATCACAAACTAATTTATCAGCATCAAATTTCAATATAAACATATTTCATTAAGGAAAATAATAATATCATAGTAAACCAAAAAACTTGGCACTAGCAATGCGAGGCTGTCATTGCTACGCCACAGTTGTTGCTTTGTCGTCACTACCCTGATGCCGAAAGCACTTTTCCTTAATTTTTTGTGGGATTCAAAAATTTACGCAACTCTCCTAAGAGAGTTTACTTGTTCTAAGCAAAATTTTTAAAAGACATACTAGATTTTAGTTAAGACACTAAGAAGAAAATTCATCCTCATTTTCACAAGGAATTTAATATTTTGTTCTAGATTTCTCATAAGCACAAACTCAATGGTTAATTCACCTTCCCAATAACAAGAAAGAACTTTCAATAAGGCTAGTCAATAGGCATCAAATTTAAGCGTATGATAGCATCAATTTTAATTTTAGACAGAAAATTGATCATCTTTCGTGTTGAGTGGATGATGAGAGAAATGATAATGAACCTAATCAAGATCTCATTGTTGTGTCATTTCATGCTATCATGGACCCTAATCTAATTAATCATGAGAGGTAGTAAACCCAATCTGACTAAGTGCTTTCTGTCCGCAATCATGAGTTATGTCGTCAAATTGAACCTTGTCGATTTGGAATAAATATTTATCTTACAAAAAAAATTGAGTAGATCTTAGCTAACAAAAAAAAAATTGTGCCCCATCAAATACACTATAGTTCACCGCCTAATGGATTTAGACCATTAGAGAATTTATAGCCGGCGTTACTCGTGGTCATCTTTCAATTATGTCATTTTGAGGCGAATCACTCAATCTGAATGTCTCAATCATAACTATTTTTGTCATGACCCGGTTGGAATTTAGAATTAACTAAGGCAAGAACAACGGTCGAGCATATTAACATCTAGCTATCCACATTTTGAAAACTTCAAATACATATAAAAGAGTCACTAATCCATAAATGCAATAAAATCTAAAGCATCCAGAAACAATAACATCAAAAAATAATATCTCAATGCAGTACTGAACAATAAATCAAAAATAAAAAGAAACAGTAAAGAAAACTATCCTAAAGAAAATACATAGCAGTAGTGGTTCTCCTCAGGTAAAAAAAATCTCTCCTAATAGACATAACAGCCTAAAACTTAATAATTATAATTTAATATGCATTAAATTCTTATATTATGCTATGCATGAACAACCAAAAGAAACATCAATTAATTTCATTAAAATTTTAAATTCAACCCTTCTAATTCTACTTTAATTATTTATTATTTTCATAAAAGAATTACCGTTATACTCAAAGATATCCTAAAAAATGTGCCCGCAGTCACCCTAAAAAATGTAACTAAAGACACCCTCAAATTGCACCTGAAGGCACACCATTATCGTTCCCTTTAACGTACACGAGCGCATTGCATCCTCTGAGAGTACCAACTGGAGATAATTCTGCATGACAAACATTTAATTTGCTTTTCATTTCATTTAAATTACATCCTTTCAAGTTATTAAATAGTTTTTTTTTCCATTTCATTCTTAAGCTACAACATGCATAAAATCATAAAATAATTTTCTAAAGCATTAAAAGAATTCTTTATTTAATAAACTTTAAATTTAATACATATAAGAAAATAATTACTCACCGTAATTTTGAGAGACCTCTAAAATACTTTAACCCTTCACTTCGCTTCTTTGGATAACCACCTATATTAAATGATTGTGGTATCATTTGATAAAAATTCTATTGTTAAACGAAATACTTAATGTATCTAATGACAGACAAATAAAATCACACATAATTAATTATACAATTTATTACCTTAAAAGTTTGATTAGCTTGCTTGCACAGAATTCCCCCTTTTCTTTTATAACTTTAATTGATTCAACATCCAACCTTCTACTTTAATACCTGATTAATTTAACTGTGTCATGAGCATTAATAAGTAAACCAATAATCTCAATTTAAGCAAATTTAAATCATAGAACATTAAACATCCAGAAGATTTTGTTCAGTTCTTATCGTTCGCACATAAAGCCCAATTTACACACCAGTGAACTCCTTTCTCATATACATCAAAAGCATCAATGTACTATATATATACATATTTTTTTTAAAAAGCACAATAGCTAATATATTAAAAAGAAATTATGATATCAATAGATTGTGTGGGAGGGCCCAAACATGGCACCCTACCCACACGATAACCATCATATGCAAATGGTTCCAAAAAGGGAAAATACAAAAAAATACATGAGAGACCGAAAGAAAAGAAAAACCAAAAAGTGTCAAAATTCAGATTATCAGGTAACTAAAGAGCAACCCAATTCTGTCTTACCTCTGCCTCTAGTTCTAGGGAAGGAGTCAGCTAATAAATTGGTAAGATGAGTGTCATTATCAGTAATAACCAATGTATCATTCAATAAATTCCCGAGCTCAAGTCAGCCTCCATTCTTCTTCTTCCTCCTGGAATAGACTTGTCATTCCTCATCCAACAGTTGCTTGGTCTAAAGTGTGTCGAACATGTGTAGGTTGTTGAACATTAGAAGCAACTACTTGTTGTACCAACTGATTTTTTATCGGTCAGGAGAGCAGGAGCGCTATCGTGTGCTCTGACATGTAAGTGGGCTTTCTTCAATAACAGTGAGTGATATAAACACATTTAGATCTGTACCTGTAGTATGATGTTCTTCATCAGGAATTGCGGTGTTGGCAAGGGGGGATCCACAGGATCCACAGGCAAATCGGGATCCACAGGCAAATCAGCACTAAATCCTGTCTTGTGGGAACTTTCTCCACAGATTGAGCAGGTATGTCCATAGCAATAGGGTTAGACCCCTCTTTATTTGCTTGAGCTTTAGCTTTCAAGTTTGGATGGAGCCTGTGACATTTACCAAGTGTATGCCCAAACATCTTACAGTGGGTACAATAAAAAGATTTATGTTCTATAACAATTAGTTGCCAATATTTATTGTGAGTTGTGCCCAGCCAGACTTCAGTAATATCAGGTAAGATAATATCTCTTTCCACAAGTATTCTGGCCAAGGAAGACCTGGTTAGGTTAAAGGTGGGCATATCTAGCTTCATAGGATCTCCAAGAATGACTCCAATTGAATAAAAAACCTGATGATTAAAGAAATGTAACTTGAGACAAAGTAAACTAATTCATATCGGATTTGGGTCAAAATCAAGAGACCACTTGAGTAATTTTAGGGCTTGTGAAGTATGAAATGTCTCCCCTGCCCCCACGAATAGAGGTTCCATAGGAGGAATCGGGGGACCTACATCATGAGCATTGTTTGGAGGCTAAATGGTTCACATATTACCCTCAAGGATAGTGACATCTTAAGAAGTATCCTTCTGATGATCAATAACATCAATAACTTGGAGCAAATCAGGAGGAGGATTCTCTGCCTCTGGCTGAGCACTTTGCTTCTTTGATCTTAGATGGGGATGTAGATGGTGACATTGAGAATTAGAGTGGTCGAACATACAACAATTCGAGCAATACGAAGGGAAAGGCTCAATCACAACCCTTTGCCAATATCCTTGGTATTGTGAGCCTAACCAAATTTTCTCTGAAGCGATTGAAGTGATGTCCCTTTCAACAAGTACCCTGGCTTCAGAGGAACGGGAAAAATTAAAAATAGGAATGTTCGTTTTGAGTGGCTTACTATAGGCTAAAGAAATAGAGAACAACACTTCTTGAGTAAAATAATAAAATTTTATGCCATGGAAACGAATCCAGACTGGAATGATTGGTGGTTCCGTCTGTTGGTCAAAATCCACCGACTATTTCAAAATCTTCATTGATCTGTTATCAATTCATATTAATCTTCTAGCAAATAAACGTGTATAATCATCTTCATTATTAAGTTGAATCAGAATTTGTCTTCCATCTAAAAGTCCAATTTTTTATTCCCCAACAAAGTGCATAAGCTCAAAGCTTCATTTTGGGATGACCATAAATGAATTTCCCAACCAAATTCAGACGATAGGAGGAAACAAACTGATTACATTCTGCTTCCGTAAAAATTGGACTCCGCCAACGCAAAGGAAGGAAGTAGCACGATTTAGGAGTATCTGAGGCATGGACACCCGCAAGGGCAGCAGCATACGTTTTGTCTAAAGCCATCACCAATTGAAAGAGGCGCGGCGTTAGGAAAAGTGAAGTTACGGTGAAAGAAAGAGCAAACGCCGAAGGAGGATCGGCGGAAACCCCTTCGAAGTCGAGCAGAGGACGAAAGGTGCAAACGTCCTTCAACGAGCAGCCGAAACAAAAAGGTACGAAACTTTCTGCTTCGAGCACGAGGAAGGACGAGACGACTCTGCGCCCAAAATCGTCCTTCAAACGACGACGAAGAACGACATGGCGAGGCAGACGCATCATGACAAAGCACTACAAAACAGACGAGCAGGACGACGAAAGACGAAATAGAGAAAGTCAAGGCGCGAAACCTTCGAGCGTGACGATGCAAGAAATCATCGTAACAGACGCTAAAATTCGCCATGAGGCGAAACCCTAGCAGAGCCTCCCGCTCCTGCTATCATCATAAGCAGATCAGGAGAAGGAATCTTTGTTATATAAATATATATATATATATATATATATATATATATTAAAAAACACAAGCGAAAATATATAT